>NW_008584782.1:0-22038 GCF_000691845.1 Merops nubicus | reverse complement strand
ATGGTCCCCCCCCCCCCGGGGTCCTCCCAGTTGCTGGAAGGTCACGCCCCCATTCCAAGCCTCAAACCACAACAGCTTCGTAATGAATAGGAGCAAGGCTTATATAGAAAGTGTACCCTGCAGGCAGGGGTCGTGCTCTGTTGAAAGTATTTGGGGCTGCACAGCCCAAATAAGAAAAGTTTCTGAAATGTGTGGGAGTAACTGGATCTTTTCGCTGCCCAAGATGTGATTTTTAAAAGATAAACTCCTTACTTTATTGTTGTCCTTGAAGGCAACTCTGTCTTGCCCACCGACCTACATGGCACTAATCTGGTCTTAATGAAACACTCAGCATTCACCTCCTCATGTGATTAGAGATGGAAATGGGGTGGTCCATGCCTGGCCTTTATAGCTGTTAGTGATGAGCCTGGTGGGATAGTTTAAATGGCATTCTCTCTCTTCCCCACCCCCTCTCCAAAACTCTTAGTAGGTTTGTGTATCTCTGTTCCAGCAAACCCTCCAGCCCCCCTCCCCTCCCGTCCCTCAACATGTGGCAGAGATGTCTTGGGTGATGAGTTTTCCTTCCTCACCTCATCTTCAAATTCCTTATGGGTAAAACCCACCTCCATAGACTTACAGGTGCTAAACTTAAACTCTTGTCTCTTCTACACGTCTCTGCAACGGAAAAAAAAAAAAAAAAATCAAGAAAGACTGTCTTTTGCTGAAGAAAAATGTGCAAGAAGGAAGAGATTAATGTGGAACAGCTGCACTATGGATTTGATGAATAATTTGCTGAAAATAAACGTTAATGGCAAATTAAGAACAGAAATTAGCTCTCCAGTTATATGTTCTCAGTGGGTAACTTGCTTGCACAAAAGTACTCAAGAAAACTTGGCACACTGAGTAGCAGTGCTGGCAGCATCTCCCAGGCAACAGTGTCTGGCCAGGGCTGCTGCCTGCCAGGATGTGGGCAGGCGGCTGGCAAGGAACTGCTTCCCCACAATCTGCTTGGCTCCAGGCAGGCTTCTGCTTTCAGGAGATCTAAATGCAGTGATCTTGTTCAGGAATAAAAAGGAGATGTCAGCCAAGCAGATCAGCTTTGCTGCTCCAATCCCCTCTGCATTACTGCCAAGAGGTGATACAGTTTTTGGGCAGCAGTTGAACACTATCACCCATGGCAGGGAAGCCACTGATACTGCCCATTTCAGCCTTTGCTCTCTCAGATGGTTCTATTTTCCCCTGTTGTGTTCAGGAGAACATCACCAATTCAGAGCCCCTGTAGAACCAACACCAGGCCTCTCAGGTCTCTCCACCCATTTTGATTCCCATCCCAGGTGCCCAGGGGGAGTCAATAAATAGCAGGCAGTGTGACCCCAGTAGCCTATTCTAATGAATTTTCTGAGCTCACCAAATAATTTCTTCAGTTTACATCCCCTAAATACTCAGCAGCACAAAATACCCACTCTTTCTCCTGCTTTCCACTTCTACTTCAGGTCTTTTGCCCCTTCCCCAGCTGCAGGACACTGGGGAGGTGGGTTCAGTAGTGTGATAGCCTTGTCCAGTGAGCAGTGGAACACAAGGTACGGTACGCTCTGCCTGGCTTGTGACTTCTCTGCTACTTCCAGCAACACCATTTCAAGGACCAGGCCTGTCTCCATTTGCCCACAAAACGCCTTCCTGTTGGAGCCCACAATTTCAGATACAGCACTGTCAATGCAGAGTGTGTCAGCTCCCCTTCTGCTATCCATGGACAGGGCGAGAGCACACAGGAGGTGCCTCCCCTGGGAGTGGTGGGGCTCAGGTCCCTGGCTGGGAAGTAAGTGGAGGCTCTGCCTGTGGGAGGGAGGTTTCTCTGCTACATGCCTGTGACCTGTGAATTAAGCCCCTTGGTTACATCATCAATTTCTCCCACAATGGCTAGGCACTGACAGGGAGAGGGATGAAAACACCAAGCCATTCCTCCTCGTCTGAAAGGATAAAGCCCAATAAAAAAATGGATATTGGCAGGCTGGCATAAATTACCACGCTGGCTGACGTTCTGAAATGTCCCAGCTTTGCCAACATGCCTAACTGCTTTGTGGACATTGAATAACATGACATCCAAACACAACAGAGACCAGTTGTGTCTGCAGAAATGATGGCAATTCGTTCTGTTTCCTTCAGCCTATTCTGATCACTGCTTTTGCTTCAGTTGAGAAAAGACATTAATCTACTTAATTTTTCTCTCTGTAATTCAGATCAGACAATCTCCATTTACTAAATGTGATTGATAAATGAATTAATTGCACAACATTCATTCCTGACACAAAAAAAGTTTTGTTCAGCACACAAAAACTGGAAATAAGTCACTAGAAACCTCTATATATGGAAGATAAATTACAGATCATTGAGGGTATTTTCAAGCTCAGTACCAGGGGAGGCTTGAAAGACTGTTCAACCTCGTCCAGCCCAATTCTTGCTCATCTTTTACCCTCAGCAGCCGTTAGAGATCACTGGAGTTGCACATCCAAACACAAAAGTCTATTTGGGTAGAAGTATTGCATCTGGCAGAAAAAAAAAAAAAAAACAAACTTGCCTGTATTAATTCGTGCTTTTCTGATTTTTTTTCTTATTCCAACAAGCAGAAATTTGGGGAACTACACAGTATGTAACAGAGAAGCTCATCACTGGCATGAGGCAGTGGTGGAAGGTTCCCAGCATGGCCAGCAGCAGACCCAAGCTCTTCAGGAAATTATACTTGTCCCTTTACCATCCCACACAAACACAGCACAAGTTTTGATTGAGATAGACCCTGATTAATGAAAAATTGTTCCTTAAAGAAAATTAATCATTCATCAGAAAACATAAAGCTTGTCCAGTTCCTTCCAAAGAGAACATTTACTAGCTGCTCGATGAGCTTTATTGCATTACCTCCCACAAATTTTATACATGCCATCAAAGTGTCTACATCAAGTTCTGCACATCTTAAACACTTCAATAAAGCACTATAATGACCTTCACAAAAAACAAAACAAAACAAAACAAAACAAAACAACACCACACACTTAATAAAGGCCAATAATAATCAAGTTTTACGTCACTGAGGCACAAATGTTAACTATATGCAAATTGTACTGATGAGTCTGAAAGGAGGAGTAGTACTCATCCAGTACTTGACAGAGTCACTGGAGATACTGGGACCAGAGATATCATCTCCTGATGATATCCTGACTTTGCCAATCCTGTAAGATAAGACACAGGGTAGACATGCATCTTGAGTGGGGAAACTAAAGGCAAATGTCTTCATAGTCCCTGCTTTAGAAAGGAAAGGAGCAAAGCGGTATTTCAAATGTCACATAGTTTTTATGGCATGAACAGCCAAACAAATGCCCTTTCCCAGGACTGGTTAAAACTCCTCTAACGGAATACAATTAGGTAAGACATTTAATAAATCAGTGTCATGCCATGCATGCCTCGGGCTGACTGGCACCTCTCTGCAGGTCCTTGCAAGCTGTCCTGCTGAGAGATGGCACTGTGAGCAGTCAGGGGATGCAAACAGATTATCATGGTAAGAAGAGCATAGCAGGTACAGCAGCTCTCTGCAGTGTTGCCTCTGGCAAAGGACCTGTACTCTCAGGTGCAGATTAATACACATCTTTGTGTATTTAGTACATTAGGCACCTAACGGCAACGTTCTGGCTGTACAGTTTTTCAACTGTACTATGACCTCAGCAACAGAGTAACAATATCTACTTCTATTGTAAGTATTGATAAAGAAAACTGAAAGATGTTATCCCTTTCTTCATCCCCCTCTTTCTCCAGTGCTCCAATGATGTAGACATCCAACAGAGGAGGTGTTTGAGGCAGACAATCTACCTTCTGCACATTACCATGATCGGTGAGGGCCATGTCGGTGAGGGCCTTGTCTCACTGACAAGTGCTGAGGCTGAAACACAGTCTCATCTCAGAAGCGTCGCCTGGTTCCCAGTGAAGCCTGCTCTGCAAGTGAAAACATCCAGGCCCTGCTCTGCCAGGAAAGGGGATAGCTCTGAATACAGTTGCTGATTCTCATTATCCCCTAACACCCTCTCAACAGAGCCACAAAATTTGGGGCTTCCTGCTTTGCTTGAAGCTCAGTCTGAAACATAGTGTTCTCTGAGGAGCATCTCCCAGAGTGCACAAGAGGGATAAGTTTCAAAAGCAGAAGCATCATCACATCAGACCGCAGATCACGTTTAACCTGCTTTATCTGTATATCCACAGCCATGCTACAGGAAGCATACTGGCCAGCTCACAGACCAACCAAGCATCATGCCGGGGCCAGGCCACTTTCCTCACATTAGAAGAGGACAATTCACACACATTTCTGTTCCTTCTGCATGTTGTCATGTGCCCATAGTACTTAGCTGGAGGAAGGCAAACAAGGCATTTTCTCTCCTACCTATGCAGAGAAAAGACAACCACTCACCCCATCTCACCCCATGTTGAAGATGCCCAAGCAGTTTCTATCTCCATGCCTTTGATGGTATCAGCAGATTTATACTGTTTCATGCTGTAAGCTTTCACTGAGGTCAGTGGCTACAGACACAACCCAGCAGCGTCAAGCCTGGGCTTTAGATAAACAGTTTTCCTGCATTTACTTCCAGCCCTTGATCCATTTAAAACTGAGAGAGAGGTGACACTGTGGAGACTGGAGAGCAGTGTTTCCAGTGGCCATACCACCTGCGATCACAGCACTGCCACAACCGATTTTCCTCAGGGGTCTTCTGTGCTGCTAGTCTGGTCCTATAATTACATTTCTAAACAAAGTTGGCTGTCAAGATGAAGTCTCTTCTCCTGCTGATGTTGATATTCTCTTCCTTTCATGTTGCAAAATAATACAAATAGGATGAGAACCTTTTTTTTTTTACCCCAGATTTTCTTTTTTTTTCATATCTGCTGCATAATTTTAAACTCCAAACTAGGACAGCTCAAAGAGGAAGCATTTAATTTCATCTGTTACAGTGATTAACAAAGCTGTTAAATTGTTAAAGATTAAATGTGGAGGCTTTACCAAAGTATCAGCTCTTTGGTGTAAATGGTTTCTAGGTGGTGCTTTGAAAAAGCAACCAGAATGCAGAGGAAGACTAAAGAAAAGCGTCTGTCAGAAGCCCATCAGTCTGAAGCTCTGACATTCTGGCCATCTTCTCACCCCCTGGGATTTGAAATTATGTTATCCCATCCATTATGAAATTCAGCACATTCCACAGCGCATATAACCTAAATGACCCTATCCGTGATGAATCGAGGATAAGGAAAACCTTGTAGACTCCAACTCTAAATACAGGGAGTCGTATCTGCTGCTAACTGACATATTTTTAAAATTATTCATGAAATGTAGCATCCAGCCCTGTAATATAACTAAAATTTGAAATAAAGCACCTGTCTCCCTCCCTCTCTTCCTGGCATTTGTCCTACCAGAAGATAGAACCCACAGGATCAGTGGTTTGGGGGTTGTCTGCCAACAAGCTGGCATGTTTATTTTGGCTTTAGAGAGTAAGCCACAAGACTAAGACCACCAGCTGGAGACATTAAGCAGGGTCGGGGTCCTGGCCGAGGCAGGAGGCTGTCCATCAGAGAAGCCCTGCTCACTGCTGTAATTTTGCTTTGGTATCACTTTGGTTTTGTTTGGCAATTCTTGCTCTGTAGGCTTTTGCACTCTTTTTCTTACTTAAAAAAAACCAGTCCCTGTCCTGCCTGTGGTTCTGAAGGCTCAGGTGCATTCACAGGCTCCTCCCTGCTCTGCCTGCAGCGTTGCTCCCCACCCAGCCTTTGTGTCCCCACCGAGGCTGCCTGTTAATGGACTGCAGCCTGGACCAGAGCACACTCCTATTGTCTGCATCCTTGATTGAATTATGGTAATGGAGAAGCATTTTTTTACCCATTTATTATCTTTGTTAAGAGTCTCAGCAAGGGAAATGAGTTTTCTATGAAAGCTTCGCTACTGTGCCCAAGCCAGGAAAACACTTGTTGCAGCAGACTCCCATCTGTGGCTGTCCATGCCACAGCCTCCTGCCAGGTGCAAGTAATTTGCTGCCCTCTCTCATTTGCTCTTCTGGCTCTCCTGATTGCCTCAGCATGTCTGAAATGCTGGAACAAGGGTATTGAGAAGAGCCTGGAGCTCAGTCTAGCTTTCTGCAGAATACACAGCTCTATTAACTTCAATGGGAACGGTATGTGACCTTTAAATCTTGTGTTGCATTAGGCTTAGAATAACTCAAAGCTCTTTCTGCACAACGATTTTCAAGCATATTCATTATATATAACAATTCATGGAGTTTTTGTGTTCATTCTCTCCTTCTTGTTTCCTCAAGAACCTGGCAAAAAGTTTCCTCCATATCTGGTGGTATCTGGAGTACTGATGCTCTTCAGGGGACATCCTCATTTTTTACCAGGGAGTGGGGACATCTTGCAGTCAGAGATTTTGCTATATTTGTACATGTATTCCGCAAAATCCTCAGCTCCTTTTAGGACTAAAATTAAGCTTCCTTCATTGTGTCTTTTATTTGCTTAACATTTCATTTTTATTATTTTTAAGCAGACAGGTTCTTGGCATTAAAAGCACATGTAAACTAATCCAACTGATACACTATCTTTACAAAACACTTTTTTTGTATCACGACATTAGGAATACTTTTCTGGGGAAACAAAGCTGTTGCAAAAATTTACTTTGATTACTTCAGTGCAACTAACACCATCCAAGGTAACAGCAGGAGAGAAGAAAGTACCTGCTGAGAACATGTGAACACTAAACCAGATACATTATACTTCTTGCTGAGCACCTCCAGATACCAATAAGAGAGTAGAGTGACTAGAAAATATTTATTTTATTGGAAAGAAAGCATTTTTTTTCCTGAGTATATTAAAACCTGATTTTAGCCTGGTTTGCTAAGGGACTGAAGAAGAAAAAAGTCTCTGAAATCCTCCACCTGCTTACTTCCATGCTCCTCCTCCCTCCTGTCCCATTTTGGGCACATTTTGGAAAGGACCTGGTGTCTCCAAGATATGAACCCCCTTCTGCCTGGATGGACATCCTGGCACACAAGAACAGGAACCTGTCCTTACTGTGCACATTGCAGAAAAGGAGGAAGGAGCAGTCCGGCTCCACCAACATTCACCCATCTCACCTAGGGCTCATTCAAGAAGAAAACTTCACTGAAACAACACTTTGTTCAGTGGTTCCACCACCTTCTAGCCTCAACACAAATAAGTCACATAAAACAAATACCCATGAAGAATAAGCCTGAGGGGAGCACAAAATCCCCTGCTTTTGATAATAGTTTTATACATATAAAGACACATTTGAGAAGTAGAGGAAAAGTTTAAGAGAAATGTTGCATAGCATTAAAACATTGAATCAGTTAAAATTATCAAGACACTACCTTCATGAAGTGTCCTCATGAGAGTCAAAGGAAAACACCCAAACTTAGTAGTTTTGCATTTAGAGATTATCTCAAGCCATTATGTTCCTCCTATCAATTTCAAAGCACTCATAATTCAGCAAAGACAGGAAACTTGGTACTTATTGCATAGGAAATATTTTTGCAATGACACAATTGGTATATTGATTACATAACTTCTTTTAAAACATTTTAATACAGTCTTTGGCTAATGTAGTGTTTAATTAAAGAGAAATAAACATTAGTTTTCAGTTTATGGGTAAGGAATGCCTCTACCAGTATGGGCTGCAGGATATGATCCTCACTGTCTTTGCAGATTTATCAGTTGTTCCAGACACAGAGGATATAAATATCATCAGCCTCAGACTGGTGGCATACAGTCAGTGTTCAGTACTGCAGAATATTCTGCTGGAAAATCAGTGTTCTCTGAAATCCTAGTCATGAAGAGCAGGCAACTTCTTCTCAGCAGAAATTTAAAATTGTTGGGAGATGAGCAATAGGGGTACAGTTGCAATATAGGCAACATTTTCTGTTTGAATGATAATAAAACCAAAATGCTGTTTCCTGACATTAGAAAATAATGTTTAATAATTAGCAGGTTTGCAAACATCCATTCTATTCTCAGAGGGTTTTTTTAATTTATTTTCTCTTCCATTTCCTACAGTCTGATGAATCCAAAGTGAAAAATTCAATTCAAAAATTCTACCCCCTTAGCAGAAATTGTATTCCTATCTGTATGGATATGGAAAAGAAATATTCAAATATGCTGCTGCAGATAAATGGGATATTTGGAGCCTCTGTTGGCAATACCTCCACTGAAATCAAACATTGGACATGGGCCAAACGAATTTTTCTGTAGCCTGATAATCGTTATAAATCTCACGAAAACCAGAGGAGAGATCTGAGATCATGGATGTCTCATCCCCAGCATAGTGCTTGGGATGGAAGATAGATTTGAGCTCTTAAAAGAAAAGAAGACTTCAAAAACCAGCTTTGAGCAAGAGCACAAATTGCAAATGATCAGCCACAAAGGGTTTATTTTGACCACTAACAGTATCTGAATGCAAACACACATGTACACGTAGCTTACACAAGGTGACAAGGTTGACGCAGAGAAAGGATGTCCGTGGTCTGAAGTGTCTCGGATATCCCCATGTGGACTGCAGGGCAGCGTCTGAGCTCTTCAGAGCTTCAGGCCTTCTCCAATTGCTCGAACCCAGGCATTCACAGCTCTCTGCTTCTTGCCATCAAGTTGTCCCCATGAGACAGCATCCCTGCAGCAGTGCTGAGGCTGGGAGAGCTCAGAGCCGAAGAAAGCTGGGGAAAGTAAAATGCTACACAGGGTCAAGCCAGAAATCCCCACCTAAAAGACCAAGCTGTTTGCTTTGAGGTTGTTTGAACCTCTCTCAAGGCACTCTTAATCTTTGGGCATGCTACTTCACAGTGCCACTTTAACATTTTTGAGAGCTGCCATCTGTTCCATGATTCACACCATGACATTTCTACTTCCACATTTTGAGACATGGTTATCCACCTAACTGCCAGTAGCACAGCCCAGGTGTCTGCAAATAATCTGGAGCTCTGTGCCTGCAATTCACATTAGTCTTCTTTTGCAGTCGCTTGCAATTGTCAACATTGATTTTTCAGACTTTGCAGTGCAGCGTTAACCAGGAGTTGCTCTTTCTAAGGGATTTCTGCTGGCTGTTATTCTTCTTTCTAATTTTCTCTCCTCAAACAGACCTTTGGGAGAAAGTGCTTCAGCACAGAAATATTTTGTTTAGGTGCCAAATCCTCACTGCAGTGGGGTGTAGCCAGAAAAAAAAACTCTTTGCTTTTCAGTAGCTCTCAACCCCTCAGCATCCCTCTTGCAGCCAAAAGCAGGAGAGAACAACCTTATTCCTATCTCAAGGCACTCATTTTTCCCCTCGCCTCTGCAGGTTTCAACTCTACAAGATACATCCCAGCTCACAGGCATTACTCTGATCCAGGTCTCCCTGCCACAGAGTCTTCATGGAACTGGCTTCCAATTTTCCACTCTGGCTCCAAACACAGTTTTAAAAAATCAAAAGAAAAGCCAAGGCATGGAGGGAGAATGAGCAACTCAGTTCTCGATCTGAGCAAACCATTAAACACAGCCAGTCTGCCCAGTCCTTGGCACTGTATCAGGGGACAGAGCCCCCCTCCATGCCTGCTTGCTCACCCCCTCTCCCCACAACCCCCCTTTTAGAGCAGATTAGGTATCTAGAAACAGAAGAGGCATTTTATTTGCTACTTCTCTGGAGAGCTCTTGAGTTGCTCTCTGAGCAGCACTCATTTAAGAGTTGTCATGGCAGCTATTAAATTTCTTTTTAGAGCAATCAATGGTGGAGGCAATTTTAGGAAAGGAACATAATTCTTGTAAGAACAATTTCTGCCTGGACAAATGCTGCTGCTACCAGTGGCAGAAAGAAAACCAGAAAAAGAAACTTCTGCCTCTTGAGAGGAGTAGGAACAGCAAAGGCTGCACCAGTTTGCTGTGCCAGGACCGCAGCTGTGCTCACAGGATAAAGTGAGAGCTACTTTGAGACATGGAGGTAGCATCTCATCCAGCAAACCCAACTGAATGTCCCGTGGGTCCTTCCCCTCTCAAAAAGAAAGCTCATTGTTTGCCTTTCTTTTCTGCCTTTATTTTACTTCCATTTCTTTCCTAGTGCAATTACAGTCTGGACTAACCCTAGTGCGCCCGTGAAACCTATCTTGGCAAATTCCTGTCCTCTCCTGTTCTGTCCTGCAGAGGCAATAACATTCAGTAAGCCAAGTCCATTTGAGGAAAAAAACATCAAGAGTGCTTTATCTTGCCAGCTGAGAGATGTAGAAATGTTCCGGGGTAGAGACAGAATGAAACAGTGGACAGGCACAGACCTCTGAATGAACCTCTGGTCACAAGCACAGCACTTACTGCACATCAACCATGCATGTAGATGAATGGGTCATTTTTAAACCTTGTGCCAAGAAGGAACTCTGTGCTGTCTTCTTACATAGAGGAGAATGCAAATACTCATGATAAAGCATGAATGAAAAGACTACTAAATATTTTAAACAACTCACTCATAAAAAACAAAAGTAATTTATCTATCTCGGGGGCCACACGGATGGGTAAACTTTTGTGCCTGATGTAACAGTGATCACCTCTTTAGTCTGCTTTAGCTTAGTAGCTAAAACTCAGCTCTGACTTTCTGTGCTAAGCAAAGCCATTGATATACACTTTTAAAATCTTGAAATAGAAAGAAGCTAGTAAAAGCCACAAAGAGGGGGGCAAATAAGAGTGTTCAGTGCAAAATACAGCCTAGGGTAATTCACAATATGTTTGAGAATGTTTCCTCTCATATTGTCCATTTCTTTCACTCATTTAAAGTCTCTCCTCAAAGATCCCTACAGGCCTTCCTAAATCTTTGTGTTTTTCTACATGATAATTATTCCCTACCCAGACCATTAAAATGGGTATTGAGCATTTTTTTGAGTATTCTTCACCATGAAAAAAACAGTTATTTAATCTCAACCTTTGCTTGTCTTTTGCTTCTGAACTTTTGGTGAGTTTCCTTCACTCTGCAGGCTCTTTTTTTCTCCAGCACTCCTTTGCCAGCAGGTCTAAAGAGCAGCCTCAGCCAAAGTCCTTGTCCAGCAGCAACCCAAGGAACACTGGTCTTTATGACCTCAGATATTTTCCTTTATAAATAAAAGCATTGGTTTTTGCTTTTTTTTTACTACTCTCATCTAGCTTTCTTTAATCCATGCAAGTATTTTCTAATATTTACTACATAAGCATGAACAGTGTCTTCTTTCAAAGCTTTAATCTTTCTGACACTCTGACTTGAGGCATTTTTGTTCTGTCTCACTACTCCCCTTCCATTGCCAAATAAAGAAAAAGAGCAAGCAGGAACCTCCCACTCATTAAATGATCTCAACAGCACAGAGCCTAAAAACACATAGTCAATCCCAATGTAAACTACAGGATACTTCATTTTCATCATCTTTCAGAAAAAAACTCATTTGATTCTTAATGGTATATCTTAACCTTTAAGTCCATGAAACTACTTAAGCACTAGATAAGAGAGGGAAAGCAGATAACAGAGTAAAAATGTATTTTCAAAAGGGGCACAAAAACCACAGACAATCCCCTTTGGGCTGCTTTCAGAGGTGCTGTGCACAGCGAAGCCATCTCAGCCCAATTACTACCCTGCTGCACCCCCCACCACCCAGCTCCATTGACATCCCATATCAATGCACAACACTGCAGGAGTGGTTGCTATCACTTTTCCCCAGTGCCAGGCACTGACGTGCACATTTA
Source organism: Merops nubicus (assembly GCF_000691845.1). Classification (NCBI taxonomy): domain Eukaryota; kingdom Metazoa; phylum Chordata; class Aves; order Coraciiformes; family Meropidae; genus Merops; species Merops nubicus. The sequence goes on along the minus strand of NW_008584782.1, from coordinate 10,314 downwards.
ACTGGCTATTCCCCAGTGGAAAAGTCAACATGGAAGATGAGCTGCTTATCTATGGAGGTTTCCCTTTCATATTAAAGACTCATATCAGACATTATGTTTTACTTGCCAGGATGGCAAAAAGTTCCACTGTAGAATCACATCTGCAACACCTAGAAATGAGCTTAGACAGCCATGGGCAACTAGCAATCTTACATTTATTGCCAGGTTCATAATTTTTCGTGTGTCTTTTCTCCGTAATTCTCTCTTTATTAGTGAATTCAAATAGAGATCAAAAAATACAATGAAAACTATCAAACTGAAAACAAAACAAAACAAAACAGAACAAAACACCGCAGGCTACATTTAGAATAACCAGAAACTGGATTTTTAGACCTCCATTTGGACAAAGTCCTGTGGACAAATATTCATCTACACAAAGTTCTTGCTTTGTTGAGGATAGGAAGAATGATGTCCACCCAGAGCTCATATATGTCTTACGATTATTACTTATGCAAATTTGCAGTATTATAATATAAACTGTAACAATAACATACTCTGGAAAGTACTTCTGAGTTTTCTAGTTTATCCTCTGCCCAAAGCAGGGCAAATTTCAGCATTGGACAAAGTTTCTCAAGGTCTCACGCTCAGACAGAACTTTTCCATTGGAATCCCTGTTTTGGATTGTATCCAGGTAGCTATTTACAAAGTGCAGATCTCGCAGATGTATTATCAGTTCAAGCAGATTTTCCACCTCACTACTACATTCTTAGCAAATTTCCATACAAGTTGAATGTATGGATGAAGAGTAGGGAGAATTACGTGGTGACTGTCACTAATTAAGACTCTTTCTACAGACGTAAGAAAAAAAAATCCCACCTGAAATATGTCTTGCCACAGAGCCTGTGGAAACCAGTCTTAAGAGACTTAAATGCTAGTGGGTTCCAGAATTAATGCCTAGATCCATGAAGTGAACCTGAAGATATAGATAATTAACTTCCATGCAAATGAGACATAGCAGCAGCAAATTTTGGCTCAGTCTGCCTACTCCTGAAACCAATCAGTGCTTTGCCATTGGCTTCACTGGCAGCAAGACACAGTTTTCAGTTCAAGGTGAAGCTCCTTTTAATTCCTCAAAGCATGCTGTGCCACAGGCTGTGCCACAGGCTGGGCATCTCATAACAGCTCCTGGCAGGCAGGCTCTAAACCTTTGCCCAGGGCAGGCTGAACCCCAGCGTGGGGACAGAGGACAATGCCATAAACATAAACGCATGTCACAGACAGCTGGCCCTTTGCATGCTGTTCAGCATAACCTAGACCAGTTCAGTCCTCTCTCATGGTGTCTCCTAAGGGACTTAGCGAGCCTTGGACAGAGACCACAGTGTTCCTGCAATCCCCTGCCTAGGAACTCACCATTTGTGGCACATGCATGGCAAAACCCAGAATGTACGAATACCCAAAGCAAAGCCTTTCCTTCTTCAAACAGGGAAAAAAAAAAAAAAAGACAAAATTCATCATCTTTTCCTTATTTGTTTCCTATTTCCTTTGTACTTTTCTTCTTTGCTTGTATCTCCAAAGTCAGTCTTCCCTCTCAGATTTTTCAGCAATCCCGGTTCCCACCAACAGCACCCAGACTGCCAGTCCACAACAAAGGGGGCACTGAGTAAAATGAGCAAAAAACACATTTAGGGCTGAGCCTAAAACTAGATGTTTCTCTGGCAACATGGAGAACTTGATACAACTCATGACTTGCAACATGCACAGATTTCCTGGCTGTAGCATCAGCCCAAGGAGCTGCAGGGAACTAGCTGGAAAGACTAATACCTCCACAAGCCACAAGCATCCAAACACCTCCAGCCCAGCATGGGTTGAGGCTCACTCCTAGGTGCTAAACATGCATGTATGGAGACAGAGTCCCTGCAATGGTTTGTGGTCCTATAGAAGGACAACTCAAAAGCCTTTTTGTATCAGCATGCAGCAATGCTATAAAATGAGGAAAACAGCAACAAAGCTTAAATTAATTTCCACTAAAAAAACAAAACAAAACAAAACAAACCATATGTATAGTTTTACTTCAAAGACTTTGAAATCATCAAGCAAATTGGCTTTTAGCAGAGCAAAACCTGTGAGAAACATGGACCCCAAATCCTGAATCTATACAAATGGAAAACTCAGACAAGCCCTTACTAAGAAAATTGCCCCAATTCCCACAGCACAGCTGGAAATAGAATGTCATCTCTTGAATCAAGACAAATTACACATAGGTCTCGACCTTTGGTAATAAGTCCCAGATTTCCAAGCTATAGTGTCACTATGGCTACGTAGGTAATGGCAGTAAATGAGTATTTGGAGTCAATGTTTGTAGGGCAAAACACATGCAGTGTAGCACATTAATTAGAACACATGAGAACTAACATGGTGATGTCCAAGAAATGAGCAGAAAGGAATCCAAGATCATCACATTAGCTTCTTCGTACTGAAGATGTTTTAGCATATTGTTCTTCAGTACAATTCAAATGATCAGCTGGTAGAACAACTATCTAACTAAAAGATTAAATCCTGTGTCAAGTATAAATAATCTGCTGGACAAACACCTACTCAGACTTGATTGAACAGAATTTCAGTTCCACAGCCAGTGCTTTACATATGGATTTTTCTGGTGATCAGGCTAGCAGGTACTAGGCAGCATAGAATCATAGACTTGGTTAGGTCAGAAAAAAACTTTAAGATCACCAGAGCTAACCATTAACCTAAATCTACCAAGTCCACTGCTATACCATACCCCTAAGAACTATATCTATACAAATTTTAAACACTTCCAGGGATGGTGATTCAACCACTTCCCTGGGCACCCTGTTCCAAGTGCTTGATAATCCTTCCAGTGAAGAAATTTTTCCTAATATACAACCTAAAACTCCTCGCACAACTTAGGCCCATTTCCTCTTGTCCTATTGCTTGTTACCTGGGAGAAGAGAACAGCCCCCACTTCTCTATAGCCTCCTTTCAAGAAGTTGTAGAGAATGATAAGGTTTCCCCTGAGCGTCCTTTTCTTCAGATTAAATAGCCCCAGTTCTCTCAGCTGCTCCTCCTAAGAGTTGAGCACTGAATAAAAAAAACCAAACCAAACCAAACCAAAAGATATTAAAAGATACTAACTTCCTGCTACTATAAACAGGGCAGAATGTTATAATCACTGCACTGATTCAAACAGGACACATCTGCAATAGCTGGAGACAGGTATCCTGAGTTCGATACATGCATTTTTTTTCCTCTTTTTTCATTATCAATAAACAAATTGTAAGGTAAAACTCTTATAAATACTCCATTACTATACATATGTGAAAGCTAAAGCTGAAATATATATGCAGTGTATTGATAATGTAGACTTAATGATGAGTATTACTATAGAAACAGCAAATTTTTTTTTTCTAACTCCATTTGATTTGGTGACTAAAGCAGCACACATGGTGTATTCATTAGCTCAGTGCAAAGGATACATGCCCACATGTATTTTGTTCTTTACAGTGCAAAAAAAATAATCAACTTGGGGGATCAATGAGTTGATAGCAGAAATTACTCTCTCAGATTTCTGGCTAAGTAAAATCAAAGACTTCTTTGTATTCTTATGGCGGTCCAAAGAAACAATTAGTTTAACTTCACTTTGATGAAGTCATGCAGTAATTTTTTGCTATGCTATTCAAAACTTTTTTTATAATGCTTTTAAATTATTTTATGAAAATATCTCAATGAGTACTGTTAAATAAAAATAAACTTCTGAAAATGTATGAATGCATTTTTATAAAATTATATAGTACTGCAGTGAGAAAAGAGAGAGAACTTCAAGCCCTCAAAATTTTCCTTTCAGTAGTGATGGGGTAATCACAGTGAAGGAGTGAGAGACACAGTGCATCCCACCAGCATGGAAAATGTTGATGAAAAATCTCACAGCCCCATTACTACTGAAGCAATAACAGCTGCCCTACACTTCAAGTCTCTAGAAAATACAAAGACATTTCCCAAAGCTACAGCCCAGTGCTAAGGGGCTGTCAGGATGGGGAGATGATACCTTCCAGCAGTCCAAGAAAAATCTGGAAAACTTCTGTTATAAAGCACAGCCTTCTAAGCTAGATCCAGATAACTGCTGGTAGGTATCAGCAGCTCCCACAGAGCTCTCCCATAGATGTCCACACATGTCATTGTCTGCCCAGCATGGGGCATCTGACCTCAGAAATCATATTCCTATTTTCAGTTTAACGTCTTCAAATTATAAAGCTAAACAGGACAGGGAAGTGCAGACACACTCAGGCAAGTTGCAGCTGGGAAGAAACCTTATACTCAGATAACTGCAGTACAGGAGTTTAACTCAAAAGAAAACTAGCCGTGCACCAAGTCTTTCTTCAAATGTATTTTCACAGAGTCGTCATGAGACATTTAAGTGAAAACTTTTTCATTAGAGCAATAGAAGTTAAATTTGGCAATGCCAAAACAGCCTCCCATCCCAGCAAAACCATGCTGCTGGGACCCACTTCACACCATCAGTGCCATGCAGGGCACCCAGCCCGATTGTCACAACTGAAATGATGCAAGGATATGACCCGCAGCTGAGGTGATATTGTTCTTCCCATGGAGAGGCTATCCCAGCTAGCAGCCCTCCATGGCAGCTGCCGTGTTCCATCACCCATTTGCTGAGGCTCTGTGGATCCTTTTGGAAAGGACTTACACGTTTTAATTGGTGATTTTTTCAGAAAAGGCCAGGCTGCCCAGGCGAGCTCTGAGGCAGAAGACAATTTTACAACTCTGAGTAATAAACAGCATCCTAATGGGCAATGGCAGGAGGGGCCACTGGACAAGAGCCAGTGCGCCTCATCACATGCCAGCCTTCCCCAGTGAGGCAGACATGTCTGACCTTTCAGTGGACATCAGGTGAATAAATCCATTGTTTTGTCCACAATAAATGGTAGAATACTTGAAATTAAAAGTTTTACAGCAGTGAAATGTCAATATGCCAATAGGTGCTGGCGGCTTTCCATAAAACTGAACATGTTCACATCCAGAAAATGTCACTCTCTTGTGGAAAGAGTCTATGGGCATTCAGAAGACGTTTATTTAGGGACCTGTGCAGCCACACATCACCACACTTGTCACTACCTGTAGCCACACACAGTTCAGCCTAGGAAGACACCAGTAAAGAGCAGGGACAATCTGCTGCTAAGGGCTGTAAGAACTACAAATGCAACCTGGGCTTATGGCAACTATTAGGCTAGCCTTGGAGTATTTTAGACATTCACAAGTGCTTATACCAACACACTAATTTGCTATGGGTGCATCAGCTGAAAACAGAGAAGAAGTTGACAGTCTATATTCTGATTTATTGTATAAAAATGGCAGGAACTTTAGTCATGGGGCTTGACAAATAGTTATGCTGCTTGACATTTTAATTAAATTGTGCAGATAATTTATTGTTTGACCATAAATTATTTGCATTATTAGTTATGGTATTGAAGGATCTGAGAACAAAGGCAAAGGCAGAATAAAATATAAAAAAAAAAAAAAATTTTTTTACTATAAAATCAAGAATAATTTAAGCATGCGAGAGGGTCTCAGTTCTACTTTAGAAAGATTGATCATCTCACAAGAAGAATTTTTAAACCTTTGGCTGGTTTCTTTCATTTTCGTAGAGTCACCTTTGTTTGGAGAACTGACAGCAAAATGTTGAAAAGTTAATTTTAAAATGCTGACCTTTGAAAATCACTCACATTTGTGCATATCAGGCAAGTGATGGGGAATATATATCTAAACAGAAGTGTTCATAATCTTACTAAGAAAGGTGAAATACAACAACATGCTACATATTTGTATGCACGAAAGTAAATAACATGCAATAGTAAATTTCCTCACATATTAATTCAATGCCAGGTAATAAAACCCAATACATCATAGAAAATGCTCTACAGGCACAAATACGGATATGATTTTTTGCCACTGGTATAAAAACAAAAAAAATCTGTTAACTCACTGTAATGCTAGGAGACTTACATGCCAGTTGCATGACAGAAAACTGCAAGGGAAAACTACAGCTGAAGGAAGCTAATTATGGAAAACTATTAACAAAATGCTGAGCTTGGACGTGAGTATAGCTTCCACGCTTTTCTGCAGTACAGATGTACTGATTTGTTTAGGTAGATATCCCAGGACAGTAAACAGAAATGTGAGCATAAAAATACTTTATTCCTATAAAGAAAATAAGAAACAGCAAGATAGCACTGGTAGGGAATGCCTCCCTTTCCTTTAGCACATCCTCTTATATATGCAGGTGACGTGCGGAAACAGACTCTGTAAACCGGAAGGTTGCACCGTAGGTATGTTTGTTGCGCACAGATGCAGGGGGGTCGCTCCACCACAAACGTGCATACCCAAAGTGGTAAACTATCTCATATTTATACAATGAAATACTGCATAGTCACATGACAACTATACATATTCACTGTCTAACCCCAAAAAAGGCAGTCTCTTCCAAATAATTATTTCCATAGTTCTCTATTAAATTAAGTAAATTCTTTTACTTGAAAATAAAAATTATGAGTGATATGGTAAATTCTTTTACTTGAAAATAAAAATGATGAGTGATATGGCGCATCAGACATAATAGTCTTTTAAATATTTGTCAGACTCATAAATATAGCATGAGGATTACTATCAATGAAATGTCTAGACTAATTACTAAAATCACTAGAGGGTACGTCATGGTGTTGAGGACTCCTGTGGCAGAACGTGATTATCCAAAAAGGGTATCCTATTAATTATGGGTTTCATCCCATTTAATTATATGTTCGGGGGGCCATTCCTCATCTCCCCATTTTTGGTGCTTTTTAATTAATTCTCTTTTATTTTTCTTTAAATCATCATAAACTGGTATTTCTAAGTGATCTCCATCTGATTCTGGTAAAAGAAAGAATCCTGGGTGTATGATTCTTAGAATGCAACCCCCTTTCCACAGAGGAAGGAGTTCTGCATATGAAATAAATTCATTCTTCCCTTTTTTTGGATATTTAATCTGTTATTATTTATTCTTAAGTTTTCTGCTATCCAGTATTTTTCTTTTGTGTATACAATTTTCTAATTTGTGACTATTGACATAGGTATGTGTAATAAAATTTTTCATATACAGTTTTCAATAATACCTGTAACATGGCCTTGTCGGTATCTCGAGAGGGAAAAGACAAAAAATGAGTGACACCAACAGGAATAACAGAGGTCTGATAAGGCTTATACCTGAACCTCCCATGCCTATGGGGTTGCTGCCCACAGCAGGTGTATGTGATCTTCTTGGTGGCAAGTAAAGTGGCCAATTCGGTCTTGCCCTCTATTTCCTTGTCACTTTCTTTTGTTAATTTCCAGGCAGACTGTCTCTGACACTTCTCAATTGTAGTTTCCCACCGTTCCTCAGGTATCTCCCATTCAACAGGCATTAGTAATTTTTATTTATAAAGCAAAGTTATAATCTCAGTTTGTTCTTAGTTCTTCTCTGGATAGGGAATAGATTTGGTATCACTTTAGTGAACTATAATATCAATTTTTTTTTTTTTAAGTTTAAATATTTATATTAAACTCAGCTAACAAGTCTAGTATTGGGATAATTAGACATGGTATGACACTGTTGGAAGTGGTAATTTTTCCTCTTCTTTGTATAAGTCACAGGCTAAGGTCAGAATATGAGGACTCTCTATCAAAACAGTCCTGATCCCCCTGTTAGAAGTGGAAGTATTCCTTCCCAGAGGGTATCAGAGGCCTATAAGCTTGGCCTTATTTCTTAATTAGATGTGATTTTTTGTATGTTTATCATTTGGGTCCCCCCGGTTCATTATCACCTAGTCTCGCTTAAGAGTCAATTTGGTATCCCCAGGTTTAGCTGTTATAGTCCATTCCTTAGGTTCTTCCACGGGTTCTTTGATTCTACTGGCATGGATCCACCCTCGTCCCTGGTCTGGATCATTGCCTCAGTCGTCAGTAGTATCTTAGTTGTTTCCCCGGGCTTTAGCTGTTCTGCACGAGAAGGCTTCTGGCCAGCGGAAAGGTATGGTTAGTACAAGCAGATATTGATACCCCCCTTTTCTAGGAGGTTCCAAGACCATTCCCTCTCCCAGTTTGGTCCATTTCTGGTTTCGTGAATGGACATTTGTATTTTAATGGCTTTCAAAAGTATGTCTTTTCAGATTGATCAGTTGTTCCTTTTAGTTCTCTTACAAGAAATCACTGGGCTTTTCTCTGTCTTTTCTTCTTCACCGTTATTGTCTTGGGGGGGTAATACCAGTGGTTTATAATATTCTGGTAATTACTTTTGTATATCTCTGTCTTATATTGCATGCTGAACAGCATTGCTGAAGTTTTTCTTTATTTGCCTTATTTTCCTTTTCAAAGGCTAGCTATTTCCACAATCTCTTTGTCATTCAAGGTGTTTTGGAGGGAGAAAAACATGTCGGCATATGAAACCTCTTCCTGTTTATCTTGTCTCCTTAAAAACAATTATTAATTATAACAGGGTGTAATAATTTAAAGTTCTAGTAGGTGGTCATCTTATTTTACCTCCTAACTTATATAGGGGCTATCATTGATTATAATACTTTATGATAGTTCTTTTACTCTCCATACCCCCAGACTTTGTAATCTTTTTCCAATGTGCTAAAATACAGCACAACGGGCTAGCTTTAGAAGTCTCTTTGCTTCACTATTTTTAATCATTTTCAGCTCCCTTAGTAGAAAACACGATTTCTCTGGTTGCGGTTGAGTCACAGGGAGTAAGAGGAGGATTTTAGATATTTTAGGTAGCAGTGCTGCTTTTTGAGCTTCTGCATCTGCCAGTCAGTTATCTATTATATTTTCCGAGTATCTTGTTTGATGTCTTCTGACATCTGTTACAGCCACCTTCTTTGGTAAATTTATTGCCTCCAATAGGCAAATGGTTAAACTTTTATGAGTTAATGTTTTTCCCCTGAGGGTTAATAAACCTCATTCCTCCCACAATTTTCAAGTGCATGAGCACCCCATATGCATATTTTGAATTTGTAAATACATTTATCACTTTTCCTTGATATAATTTACAGGCTCTAAGGCATACAATTCTGTGGTCTTTGTTGACCATGTGAAGGGTAACCCCCCTCCTTCTTGCTTCCCACTTTCTCTCTCTGCGGTGCCTTCAGGGGCTGCTGCGCGCGCGCACACACGCTGCTGCTGTCAGCGCTGCCACCGCCAGAGCTGCCATCCCTCCTCTGGCATCACTGATTCGCGACATCCTAATAAACACAACTTCCCCGTTTGCCGAAGGGGCATCCCACAGTTCTTCCCTAGCTGAGGTCTGAAGATCTATCACTTGAATACAGTCATGAATTTCCTCCACATCCTCTCTCTCAGGACAAGTTGATCAGAAGGCTGGATTAAATTTCTTCCAACTTCCTAATTTTAAACCTTCTTGTTCCATTAAACAAGTTTCACATTGTAATAACCTAGCACTATTTATTTAGTAGTTGTTTCAGTTAACAAAGCCTTAATCTGGTGCAACACTTTAACAATGAGAGGTCCTAGAAATCATCGCAGTTCTTTTTTAGTATTCCTCTGAATCCTTCCTATAATCCTTCCTGAATCAACATTCTATAATTTTTCTTGAATCAACATACTACAAACCCTTAGTCAAAATATGTCTCAAATCTTTAACTTTCTTTGTTCACTAATCCAAAGTCCTTCCTAGCCTCATAATTAATTTTGATTTCTTGATCATTCATGTTATAGATTTGTTACCAATTATGGCATTACTTAACCAAATTCTCCTTTATTGTGACCACACCCTGAGGTCTGGCAACCTTTATCCAGTATTTTAAAACACTGTTGTAGCAGGCACAGCCCGCCCTAGGCAGGGACCGGTGTTCGGAAGATCTCGCGATGTAACAGAAAGTGCAGACTGCCCACGAGGGGTGCTGTGGGCGGGGCTTAGCATATATAAGCAATTGCAACGATGCAATAAATGCCATTTGCTGCATCCTCCATATTGGAGCAAGTGTCTCGATGGCCCTCAATGGCAGAGGCTGAGTTGCCGTGATCCCGGGGTTCAAGTGTCGATAACAAAAAGTGGTGACCCTAACGTGATTGCCGAGGGGGCGACGAGCAGGACTCATATGCTGGCACCAGGGAGCATGGGTCTGGCCAGACGATGTCAGACATGGAGCATATCATTAAGGTACTGAAAACTTTGGCTACAGAGGCGGGCTTGAAATTGAAATCTGGCCCTGCTGGGGCATGCATCCGATAGATGATGGCTCAGGGGTTGATTGCTACCCCACCTGAGAT
>NW_008584781.1:0-1752 GCF_000691845.1 Merops nubicus | reverse complement strand
CCAGTGTGGCCAGTAAAAAAACCAAACAGACAGTGGCGACTTACAGTTGATTACAGTAGAAGACTGAATGCCAACATTGCCCCACTAACTGCAGCCATCCCAAGCATGGCAAAATTGGTAACCCAAATGCCAGAGAATGCCATCCTTGGATGACGACCCTTGATATCAAAGACATGTTCTTTATGATCCCACTTTGAGATAATGATGAAGATCATTTTGCTTTTACTTGGAAGGGAACACAGTACACTTTGAATGGATTGCCTCAGGGATATAAACACTCCCCCACTATAGCCCACAACGCCCAGGCAAAGGTTTTATTGGAACTTCCTAACCTGTCAGTTGTTAATGGCATAAGCCAGAGCCAGGGGGAGCAGTATCCTCTGCTCAACCCTAAATGACTTGCAGGAAAAAAACTCCCATCCCCAGGAAGGGCTGTGAGCCACCTACCCCAGAGGGTCCCGGCTATACGATGGCTCTTGACCAAACCACACAAATCAGTATCCCGGTTAGAGGGAAGAATTGTGCTACTTTGGAAAGAATAGAACGGGGATTGAAACCAGCTAGCAAAAGGGAGTTACAGCAGGTCCTAGGGACTCTGAGTTACTGGTGTAAGCACATTCCTGGCTTCTCTATTATTTCCCGTCCTTTATATAACCTGATTAAAAAAGATAGATCATGGGAGTGGACTGAGCAACATGAGATTGCATTAGATTCACTGGTTAAGGAACTGAGACTTTTCCAAGAGTTAGGTCCTGTGCAACCAGCTGATCCAATCCATGTAGAATGGGGGTTCAGTGAGCATGGGTCCCACTGCAATTTATGGCAACGAGGACCAGAAGGACCAGAGAGACCATTAGAGTTCAGCTCTTGTTCCTTCAGTGATACTGAAACCAGGTACTCAGATATTGAAAAGGGTTTGTTGTCCTTGGTTTGGGCAGTGATAATTCGGGGGCCGTTCCATCTGTTAGATCTAGTCCTCAAGGGCGCAGCGCCTCCTGATGGCATTGCTCAGAAGCCAACAGTCCGCAAGTGGTTTGCCAATTTGGAAAGCATTAATGACATGACCATCAAAGAGGGCAACGTCAAAGTCTCTAAATTGCAAAAGGACATAGATAGCAACGTGTTACTCCAGGCCCCGCCCAGCAAACCATCTCCCATCAGGGAGGCTCCTCCCCTCTCAGAGGGCAGTGACCTTAAGGGAGTGTGGGTCACTGATGCATCATCTTACAGACAGGATAATGAATGGCATTATAAAGCAGTGACACTGAATGTAGCTACAGGAGAAAGACCAAGTGAAATAGGTAAAGGAAGTGCACAGGTTGGGGGACTCTAGGGCAGTCCTGATAGCAGCACAACATGGAGCTGATCATATCTACACTGATTCATATGCTGTTTTCAAAGGGGCTATGGAGTAGATAGGTCACTGGGCAGCTAATGATGGGCATGTAAACAGCGTCCCAATCTGGTAGACTAAGAGCTGGAAGCAGTTATTAGATATAGGAGAACAGTGAACACTGCATGTTGGTTGGGTGAAAGGACAAGATCCATCACCATCCATAGCAGCTCACTTCAATCAACAGGCTGATAGCCTTACTCAGTTGCGGCAAGTGGACATCATAAATGATGATCATGAATGGAAATGCTTTCTTGAATGGTCACACATAAAATGAGGTCATACAGGACGAGCCGATCTATATCAAGAAGTTATAGCTCAAGGATGGACCGTTGTGGGAACATTTCTGGAGGAAAATG
>NW_008584780.1:26387-35127 GCF_000691845.1 Merops nubicus | reverse complement strand
TTTGTGATGAGAGTGCTGTGGGACACACTATCAAAGGCTTTACTGAAGTCCAGATAAACAACATCCACAGCTTACCCCTCATACACCAAGCAGGTCACCTTGTCATGAAAGGAGATGAGGTTTGTTGAGCAGGACCTGCCCTTCATGAACCTGTGCTGACTGTGCCTGGTGTCCTGGTTACCCTGTAAATGTTGTGTTATGGCACTTAAGATGAACTGTTCCATGACTTTTCCTGGCACCAAGGTCAGACTGACAGGTCTGTAGTTCCCAGGATCCTCCTTCCTGCCCTTCTTGTAAATGGGCCTCACATCAGCCAGTCTCCAGTCCACTGGGACCTCCCCAGTTAGCCAGGACTTCCAGTAAATCATGAGAAGTGGCTTAGTAAGCTCATCAGCCAACTCCTTCAGCACCCTTGGATGTAACCCACCTGGCCCCACAGACTGGTATATGTCTAGGTGATGCAGTAGATCACTAACCATCACTTCTTGTATTATGGAGGCTCATCTCCATCCCTGCCCTCCAGCTGAAGGGGTTGGCTGCCCAGCAAGCAGCTGGTCCTGCTATAAAGAGTGAGGCAAAGGCAGCATTCAGTGCCTCAGCCTCTTCCTTGTCCTCAGTCACCACGTGGCCCTTCTAATTTTCTCCCGACATATCCTCACCGCATCCTTGTGAGTGGCCTGTCCCCTTTTCCAAAGGCTATAGACCCTCTTCCTCTTCCTAACTTACAGCCAAAGCACTCTATTCATCCAGGCAAGTTTTCTTCCCCACCTGCCCCCCTTTGGGACATGGGAATGGCCTGTTCCTGTGCCTTTAAGACTTCCTTCTTGAAATCTGTCCACCCTTCCTGGACTCCTTTGCCTTTCAGGATGGTCTCCCAAGAGACACTGCCAATCAGTCTCCAGAAGAGGCCGAAGTCCACCCTACAGAAGTCCAAGGTGGCAGTTCTATTAACCCTACTCCTTGCTTCTCTAAGAATAGAAAGCTCTATTATTTTATGATCACTAAGCCCAAGACAGCTACCAGCCATGACATCTCATACAAGTCCTTCTTGGTTCACAAGCAGCAGGTCTAAGAGAGCATCTTCTCTAGTCAGCTCCTTCAACAGCTGCACCAGAAAGTTATCTTTCACATGCTCTAGGAACCTCCATGACTGTTCCCTCTCTGCTGTATTATATTCCCAGCATATATCTGGGAAGATGAAGTCCTCCATGGGAACAAGAGGGAGCAAACGTGAAAGCTCTCCCAACTGCTTGTAGAGTATTTCATCAATCTCACCACCCTGATTGGGTGGCCTCTAACAGACTCCCACCACATCTGCCCTACTGGCCTTCCCCTTGGTTCTCACCCATATACACTCAACCCTGTCATCACAATTTCAAGTAGTACACAATCATATCCCTCCCTGACATAGAGAGCCACCCCACTGCCTCACCTGTCCCTTCTGAACAGTTGGTAGCCATCAATTGCAGTACTCTGGTCCCAAGAGATGTTTCCCCTACCACGTTTCCATCATGGCAACTCCATCATAGTTTTCTTGCTGCACGATGGCCTCAAGGTCCCCCTGCCTGTTGCCCATGCTACGTGCATTGGTGTAGATGCACTTCAGCTGGGCCGGCAGTCCTGTCACCTTTCTGAAGGGACAAGCCCTAATTCCCTCCTGACTATTTTCAGATGTGTCCATAGTCACTTGTCTATCTACCCTTGTATCTTTGCTACCACAGGGATCATCATCCCCCAACTCCACTGAAACAGCCAACTGTAAGACCCTACTACCACACTGTCCCACAGGTACTGCCATGCTGCTTCCAGGCTCCTCTCCAGCAAGCCTGCTTTTACCCCCACCCCACTCTGAGCCTGGTTTAAAGACCTATCAATGAGCCCTGCTAGCTCTTGCCCCAGGATCCTTTTTCCCCTATGAGACAGTTTCACCTCATCTGCTGTCAGCAGTCCTGGTGCCTGGTAAAGCAGTGCATGATTAAAGAACCCAAAGTTCTGCCCATGGCATCAGCCTCACAGCCAGGCATTGACCTGCTAACTCTTCCTGTTCACCCCATCATCAATCCCTGCAACCAGTGGGATGGATGCAAACACTGCCTGCACTCCCAGCCCCCTGACCAGCTGTCCCAGGGCCCTGAAGTCTTTCTTCATTCCCCTTGGACTTCTTATTATGATTTCATCAGTGCCTACCTCAAAAATCATTATGGGTTAGTAGTGTGAGGGCTGAGCTAGGGTAGGGAGTGTTCTCTGTATGTCTCCAACCCTGGCCCCAGGGAGGCAGCAGACTTCCTTATGAAGCAGGTCTGCTCTGCATATTGGGCAATCCCTCTGCAAGGCTTCTTGTCCCTTAGGGGAGTCAAGAGCACCTCCCAGTTTGGCATGATCAGCAAACTTGCTAATGGTGCATTCAACTCCTGCAATCAGATTATTGATAAATATATAAGCTTCCAAGCTCACTCCAAAGATACCATGAAGTAGCACAGCTTTTCCAGCAGAGGAAACTAATGTGGTACTATATGAACACCTGGAATGATGAGCAGGATTATCGTCTTCATATAAAGTCCTGGAAGCTGGGGCTTAGTTTTTCACCACTTTGTCTTAAAAGCCAAATACACCGTTGCACACACGATGGCATTCAAAGACAGCAAGAATGGCTGTTCTGCTTTCCTCCTAAAGGTCTTGAGGAGTACGTAATGCAACAGCACAGCCACCAATCCAGCACCCCTGTTGTTACCATCCACAGCCTGCAGAGCCACTCAGCCTTACCCAACCCATTTCACCACCTGAGGCAGCCCCTTCAGGAGCTACTGCATCAGGGGAACCGATCTGACCAAGGGTCTTGTCAGGTAACAGCCAGACCTGCAGTGAGCTCAGCTGGAGTCGAGGACTGACCTAACCCTCCTGCTCTGCACAGGCCAGTCGCTGCTGTTTGGTCAGTCAGCACACTTTGGGAGCCCGTTTCACAGTCAAACTCAGACAAGCTGCCTTGCTGTGAAGTGAAATAAATATTCAGCCTATTACTTTTAAGAAACACAGAGAACTGACGCACTGCTTAGATTTAGTGTCCTATGATAAGCTCTACCTGAATTAAAAAGTGATTCCTAATTTGAATCAGAACCATTTTACTTAGCTTGGAAGGAAAACATCAGGCCCCAGGCTACAAGAGTGGAGACATTGTCAGGACAGACTACAGACAGACCAAATATTTTTTACACTAAAGACTCTTTGTTTTCCTGGATCGGTATAAAAGGACTTGGCAAAAATGAGGCCTGTGCAGTCCAGCTGTGGAAAAATCTTTCAGGTCTCCTCTTTGTGGGTTCTATTATTGAAGATGGAGGAGTATCTTCCTTTCCACCTTTCAAAGACAAAAAAAAACCCTGAGAGAATCGCAGGGAGTCTGCTCCTCCTCACCCCCCAACCAGGAAAGGCATTGGGGCAGAACCTGTGACAGGTCCCAGGAGCAGCAAGACAATGCACTGGTGGGCAACACTCAAGTGTTTCAAGCACACCCTGCCCCGAGAAGAGGCCCTGGAGAAGTTTCTGCCATTCCCCAGCTGGCAGGGTGAGGACTGAATACAAGGAAACCTGAGGTTACTCTGTTATTTGAAGAATCAAAACCAGACCAGTATTTCCAAGCACGTAAAAATAAAAGACAAATATTTCTGCTTTGCTTGAAGAAAAAGCAGACTGCAGAGCCATTAAATAAATAGAACTTACCTAGTCCTTCCCTTTGCTTTCAATGAAAAGGGACTGAAATCTGTGGAAGTTCTGGAGACCCAGGCAGTGCGCGCGCATTCGCTCTGCCTCGCACACATCCCCCTTCCTCGTGGAGCCCAAATCACAACGTCCTCCTGGTACGCAGCGCTTCAGTCTCCACACATTCATGTTCCTCCTTCAGCCACAATTCACATGGGTTTAGACAAAAGGTGCATTCAAGTGCAGGGTACTGATATTAGCTCAGGCTGATCCTGACTGCCCCCGGGGATCTGCCGCTGGCTCCGTCCTCCTCCCGTGTGCTGCCTGGGCTGTCACTCACAGAAAACCAGAAAACTGGTGTTTGAGCATGGTCCGAAGTAAAAGGGGGGGGAACCCAAAGACGTTAAGAAGGTGCTAAACAAGGTGCAAAACCCACCCTGAGGTAACTTGCAGCATACCAACAATGAAATGGCAACAAATACGACTGTTGTCTCAGCTGGCTACACCAGAAGGAGTCGTAAGCTACATTAAAATGTTGACCAAGTTGAGCAGTAACTGAAGCCATTGTTAAAACAGATTCAAACAAAATTCTTCTTAGAAACAGAAAGTCATGGGTTAAAGAAAACAGAATTTTCTAAAACAGTATTTTTAATTGCTGACCACGAAAACACACAGTCATTTTAGCCAGGTAAAGTCAGCCTGAAGTCAAGTGCATGTGGCAAGCTTCAAACAGACAAAAGCTGCACAACAAATGCATTCATCAATTAACCCGACTTGTGTTCAGGCTCCTGAAGATATTTTACAAAGGAAAAAAGAGAAACCCAAGCCACTTCAAGTTCATCTGTAGTTTCAGGTAAATGCCTAGGAAACAAAAGGAAACCTGTAGCATTTGTTGCCTGTCTCTCATACGGATGCTCTCTCTCCTTTCCTTACATCCACATACTACTGCAGGTGGCCTTTACCCTGAAACAATCGGACATCAAACCTGATTGTTGGAAAATCAACAACCAATATTTGCACAGCTCTCAATGTTGCATCCTTACCATTTACTAGTAAGTAAGCATTGCTATAGGCACTGGTGCTTCAAAGTTAGTAAGGTGGATGGAAATACTGTGTGTATATAAATACGAAAAGTACCCATATACATACATTTAGGCAAATAAACAGTGATGCTATGAATGGTCTCTTCAGGGATGCCAGCAAGATCCACTTTCTTCTTCTTAAATATATAAACAATGCATCAGACTAGAAGTCAGTCTGTTGGTTTTCATACAGCTGAGCTGCAGTCGTGACCTAGAATATGGCTTATATTGTGGGCAGGTCGGTTTGAGGACTGTTTGGAAGAATCTGAAGCAGATGTGTTTGCAATGGAAAGCAAAGGCGACATTGCTGAACCATCTGGAGGAAGAGCTGTGGCTATTTCTGGAAACAAAGACGTCAAGTTAAAATTGGATAAGTGCGATGTGTTGGTCATGTGCATCGGGGGCATATCTGGAAGCAAGGGAAAGCTTGGCTGAGCAAAACCAACCGGCCTGGGAGGAGACAAAATGGATCCGAACCGATTGTTTAAACTTCCGCTACTTGGCTTCTCCGTGCTTGGGTTAGGAAACATTTGATTGGGAAAGTAAGGGAGAGAGATATCGTTGGAAAGGGTAGGGTGGGCAGGAGAGTAAGGGGGATAGAAGGACGGCAGCGTGTTCTGAGGATCGACCGGGATTAGAGCTGGTGTTCGAGTGGCACTAGGCTGAGTGACCGGTGGGATGAAAGAAGCGTTGGCGTTTATCGGTGGATTCATGCCGCCCTCTGGAATAAAAGGGAAGCCAAAATTCTGAGAGAGAGCATGTTGGTCAGGGGCCGCGTTATCGTTAGACACTTGAGGGCCATCAGACATAAATCGGACAATGCTTCCTCTTTTTTCTATCGCAGACTGCTGGCGTCCAAGGATCATACTGCCGCTGGCAGACAGGGGAAGGTGGGGAAGACTAGGGTCGAAGACGTTCCCATGTCTTTGATTTCCAGATCGATTCCTTTCAGGCTGACGTATTTTAGAACCTCCGTTATCTTGCAGAGGATGCCTCGACCGCTGCGTAACTGAAGAATTCGGCTGACGAACGGCAGGTTGCCCTTGCTCACCATTTCCGTGAGAAACCGCAGGGTGAGGGTGAGCTGGCCTCACAACTCCGTGTATGTTGCTAGAAACAGGAGTATTCATGTGGCTCTTAGTTCCGTGACTGTCAGTCATCCTCATGGGATTGGACTTCTGCACAGAGATGTTCGGGCTTGTATTGCGACCCTGAATATCTCCCGAGGAAGAAGAACTTGAAAAAGGAATATTCAAAGAACTGTTCCTGGTGTTAATTGCACCGATGGACATGTCGCAGCTCTCCCTGCTCGGGCCATCCCCATCTCTGCGGATGTGGACGCTCTCCCGTGCCGGGGGACAGCTGTACTCAATGGTGGAGGAGGCGCCGCACTGCGTGCTCCTCTGGTGCTCTGGGATTGACCTTTGGCTTCCGCTAACTTGATCTCCAAGGTGAGGGGCAAGCAGACTCTGCATAAAACTTTGGTGGCACGTGTTCTCATTTTCCCTCGATGTCAGGGTATTTCCTGCTGGGATGCCCTGCACTGGCTGGTAGGGCAACCTCTTCTGTCTCTCTATGGACGGCCCAGTATTTTGACCGATCCGAAATGCTTGCGACTGCATGCCCCTGAGGGATAAGACAGAATTACCAATTTCGCTGTTTCTTGAAGCCTGAACATCAAAATTGCCCGTTGGTTGTTGATTTGGTCCAGCTGGCTTAAATGTCTGACAATCAGAAAGCCGCTGCACATCTGAGCCAACTGTATGGTCAACAGACAAGCGGCCCTGCATATTATGAATCACCAACCCTTTATTTCTAGAAACGTCAAGGTAGCTCCTCATTTCGAGCTGGTCAGAAACCCTAGGGCCTTGAAGAGAGATTCCTATTCTCTGTTCCGAATTGGAGGGCGTCTTCCCAATGAGTGCCTCAGCAGAGTAGCTGGACACTCGATTTCTTTCCTGCCTGTGAGGGGTGCATGTCATATCTGATGGCCTGGTTACGATACTCGCCTGGGACACCATTTGCTGCTCTAAGCCCCTTGAGGTCATAAGTCTCTGCATCTGATTGTGCCCTGACACATGTTCAGAAGCTGAACCTTGCTGTCTGCTGCTAACATCTTGTTGCTGTTGATGCAGAATATCCTGATTTATATGGCTCTGAGGGTGGTTATGATGGTTTCTGCTTGTTGCAGGGTTTTCACAGTTCTTTTCAGGCTGGGAAGCTCCAAAGTGCTGCTGCATCTGCTGCTGCATTTGCTGGTGGTGAGGATGAGGCTGACCACCTTTTTGCCGTGTTTGATCGCTTCCGTGGTGTTTTTGCTGTAGAGACAGTTGCGTGGCTTGTGTTCCCTGGATGAGATTTCGCTTCTTTTGCATCTGTACCTCCTGCTGTATTGTTCGCTGCTGGTGGACACCGTGGGGTTGCGAGTGGACGGAGTTTTCCCCATGAGTGACATGGTGCTGCAGCTGATACAAGTGGTGCCTTTCTCTTAACTGACCAGCCTGCTGTTGCTTTAAGTATGGATGATTACCATGGAGGTGAGATATGCCTTGAGGAGGAACATGTTGAATTGGCTGCAAGTGCTGCCCTGCCTGGCCTTGCTGCTCTGGAAGTGACGGCTGAGACCCGCACTGAACTTCAGCTTGTCTCAGAGCTGGTGTTACGAAGTTGCTGTTGGATGGGAATAACCTATTAAGGCCATCGGTGTGCCCTTGATTGCTCACTGGTGCCACTGAATTGGATGAGTTAGGAGGAATCTGACTGACTAGCATCTGTGTTTGATCAGCAATACTCTCTGGTGTTCGGCTCATCAGTGCCTCAAGCCTCACGGGCGTCGTCTGGCACTGCTTTTGCCTCTTTGCTGTAGAAAGCAGGAGGTCATCTTGAACAGCCCGCTTGGCAGAGTCTTTGCGACCTTCATGGTTTTGCTGCTTTAAGTGCGACTCCTGCAGCTGGGGGGCCTGCATGGTGCCTGCCCTGATAGCGTTCAGTTGCTCCTGAGCGTACTCGCTCATCATCGCGGGCCCTGGAGACGGATTGACGTACGTGCTCGATGGAAGGGAGAGGCTCACAGTCGCGGGGACACTCGCTGGCTCTGAAGACTGGGATAAACTTGAGCAACTCACAAGGGGATGGACAATGCGACTCTGGTGTATTAGGTTGTTCACGCTTAAACTGGTTATGCTGGGTGACTGTGAAGTGGAAATCTGTAACGAAGTGTTTGATGTTTCCACACCTGCTACAGAGCAGCTTGGCTTTTCAACCTGTCTGTCGACATTTGTCTGTACTGCATCTTGAGCACTGAATTTGTTTGTTGCTGCTTCCAATGGCCCCGCATTGTTTTCTTTCACCGGCTGAGGTTTAAAAGGCTGTTGCTCTCTCTCCAAAGCTGCAGCCTCATTTGACTTAGAGATGGCATCCCTCATGTTTACCTGTATTCCTCCTCCACCTTTCTCAAGGTTCTCCTGGTCAAAAATAGCTCTTGCTGCAAGAGCTACAATGTCAGTCTGTTCTGAAAACGTGCAGCTGTTACACGTACTGGTTGAGGTGCTGCTAGTAAGGTCTTCTCTGGTGGTATCTGGCAACATAGATGCGACTGAGAAGCCTCGACTGCTGCCAGAGCTAGTTGACATTGGGGAGTCTGCCTGCCTGCTAGCAATTAGGGAAGCACTGACTACTTCCTGATCAGAAATACAGGAGTGATGCTGAGAGAGAGAATCACTTTCTGTGTTCATTAGCAAGAGTTCCTGCTTCTCAGGCAAATCAACATTTGATTCTGCTGATTTAGAGTTTTCCACGGGAAAATTAGAATGCTCCCTCTGAACAGCAAATGAAGACGTTTTTTCTGCAGTTGTTCTTTCTTTTGTGAGATCAGACAGCATTTTGGTTAGACCCTGTCCTTCTAACAAGTCCGCGTCTTGCATTACCACTGAGGAATCCTGCACGCTGTTGGAGGACTCCAAAAT
>NW_008584780.1:16415-26356 GCF_000691845.1 Merops nubicus | reverse complement strand
AGTATGACCTGCTGTGCTGCTCTGTGCTGCTGACGTCCCAGCAACCTGAGAATGTGTCACATGTGCTTCGGTACGAGAGGACGTTAAGGTGCTGGGGGGTTCACAGGGTTTGGGAGACTCTGACAAGGCAGAGCTGGTCGGTGGATGCTTCTGAGACCCACGAGCTTGCTGGCGAGGAGCAGCATCTTTGGCAGTCGTCGGGATGAGCGTTGGCTGCTCTGGCTCCATGGACTCCAGCGGCGAGGAAGAGGGCACCTCTGCTGAGCCCGGCTCGGGGGCAGAGCAGGTTTTGGGGGCCTGCTCAGAGCTCACAGCCTCTTCGGGGCGGGAGTCGGAAGCGCTGACGCCACTGGAAGCCGCGGCGCCGCTTGCCTGTGCCGCCGCTGAAGCCTGTGGTGCTGCCGGGGCCTCTTCCAGCAGCCCCTCGCCCTTTGAATGCTTGGCCACCGTTTCTGCAGGAGCACAGTCCACCTTCCCTGCATCTTTGCAAGGAACAGCTGGACAGGCCGCTTTACTGCCGACTGCTTGGTGCTTCTTTGTGCTTGGCTTTTTGTTTGTCCTTTTTGATTTTGTGTTGGAGGGCAAGCCAGCAGCCGCCTTTTTGGGGGAAGTGTTCATTGAATTAGATGCACTAGTTAATACTGAAACCTCTGCGGGTACTGAAGAGGTCACCGACGTTGGTAACGACACACAATTAACTGTGGCAACCTGGTTGTTGACAGTTGTGGGATTGGTGGGGTGGCTGAGAGACAATTGTAAGCAGCTCTGTCCAGCCATTTGCGATATGCTTTGATTAAGGTTAGCTAAAGCACCAAATGTATTGAGGGCAACATTGGTATTTGGATCTTCGCTGGTGGTGGGTTGAATAACTTGCATAGGGACTTGATTAGAAGCTCCAGATGAAGCTATCACAGGCTGTAATGCAAAAAGCTGCCCATTTAATGAGATAGTTTGAGGATGCTGTTGGTTTGACATTGTAACTGAAAACGTTTGGGTAGAGCTAGAAGACGGCAAAGAGGACGGTCTTGGTAATATATGGACAAGGTGTTTTCCTCCAAAAGTCTGTGGAAGGGAAGCATTTTGTATGGAGCTGCTAGAGTTGGCGATGGCCGTTGGCCCATTCACGGGCACTCTTACAGCAGCAGAAGGCTGAGCGGAGAGGAGGGGAAGAGGAGTCTGATTAGCAGCTTGTATAATCACAATTTGCTGACTAACATTTTGGCTGGGAACTTCTGCTCTCACAATGGGAGGGCATGGAGCAGGGTTTGGAGGCTGGAGAATTATGACATTCTGGTTAGCTGGTGCTCCTGCAACAGCTGATGCAACTGGCTGAGCCATCTGAATCACCTGCATAGCTGAATTTAACGGAAGGATATTTCCTGCAGCCTGAGTTTTAACCTGTGCCTGGCTGATTAATGGCTGCATAGGTAAGGGTGGGCACGAGGGCAAGGTAACTACAATCTGGTCAGCTGCCTGGCCATCCACCTGCAGAGTGTTCAGACTGATACTTGTAGCCAGAGGCCTGCTGTGGGCAGAAGATACGGTACCAGCACCATTAACTGGCTCCAGCAGTGCAGTCATTATACCGGACGGCGTTTGGCTGAGCGGCTGAACAGTGTTTCCCGCTAGCTGCAAGGTTGTCCACGTGGTCTGTGTGTTTCCAGCTGAAGGCATCCGTGTAAGGCTACTCATGTTTTTCAAGTCTGAAGTGCCAACACCTGAAGAGCCTGAAAAAGACCAGCAGTTCTCTAGGGGACTGGCAGGCAGAGTGCTTACTGCCATCACAGCCTTAACTCCTTCTGCTGCAGAAGTCACAGGCATTCCAGCACTACTTACTACGTCTGTACTTTTGAGGACATTTACAGAGGAAAAACTATCTGCAGTAGACTGTCTCACAGACGGCACAGAAACTGTGTCTGTGGTTGAAATGACACAGCTCTCCTGAAGGTCACTCCTAGAAGTGTGTGCATTTGGGGAAGTTGCGTTCACCTGTTGAGCTTGGGAGGCTTCCGTGGAGGCAGCACTGGAAGGAAGGCCGATTCCCTGCAGGAGTGTTTTCTTTGTTAATTTAGTGCCCTCCTCATCATTTTTACTTTTGGGGGGATTTTGATCATTCTGTGGGGCATTACTTGAAGAACACTGTAGCTCCTGGTCTGTTCCAGATCGAGACGTGCTCTGTGAGCTGGCAGTAGCAGCACCAGGCACGCCTCGCTCGTTCTCCTGGGTGGAATGCTCAAGAACGTTCCCTGCTGGAGCTGTCTGACCAGAGGCCTGTGGAGAAACCACAGTTTGTGACCGTGTCTTGCTTTCTGCGGGGTAAATACCAGAAATTGTCACAGGAGTCACCAGGTTGCAAGTTCTCTGGACTGGAACAACATTGGCAGTTTGCTTTTGTAAATTATGACCAACATTAAACGTTATTCCCTGGACAGATGCTCCCTGGTTATTTCCGTTGGGCTGACTCCCGTTTGAATAGACAATGATGTTCTTTTGAACCTGATCACCAGGAATAACAACCGAGACCTTTGCATTTTTGAGATTTCCCTTCCAGTGGATTGTTGGATCATCATACAGGCAAATATCATTTGCTTTCAGTAGTTCAATGTATCTCCCGTTTTCCTTTCGCAGTTCATCCAGCTGTTTCCGGAGTTTTTTTATCTCTTCAGCTACAAAACAGTGAGAGCACTCCATTACATCAGCACCAGCACAAGGACGAGGTAATGTCACCTCATAACTTGGAAAGTAAACGCTGTGTAATATTGAAATAAATTGTTGATAATGTATGCTCTCTTCAGATGGTTAACATAACATAAATGAAGACTTTTACCCTCATAAGTCTCTCTACTGAGTGGGAAAGTGAGTGAACTTCATAGACTATTCCATTAACAATAATAGGATATGTCAAATTATTTAGTTAGAAAAAACACCAGGACTAACTCAGATGAAGCTGAACAGTAATCTAATTGTTTAATTACCGAAGGAAAGACAAGCATATTAATTTATTGTTTTCTTTTTCTGCCTCCTTTGAAAACATTAAGAACATTTTTATTTAATTGATAATCTCATAGATTTCCAGAACAATTAAGTTTCACAACATCTAAAAATTACTAAAAATTATATACAAAATTAAGTACAAAGCACTTCTGTAAAGCCACAAAAACTAGCAATGCACTTGGTGATTGCTCACCTAACTAGAAAAATCACCTAGGTTCTACAAACCTGATTATATCAACAACATAAAAAGAAACTGTTGGAATTCCATTCTATGGGTAGAAATAAAATTCATAAACCACAACATCAGATCTGAGACTTTTTTTCTGTCATACCTCCATCAGTGTATTTTTACACATCTGTTCAAGAAGATTTTATATGATACATTATATTCTTATTAAATAGGCTGTTATCACTTTTATAGCATTTGAAGAAGCAAAAAAAAAAAATTTTTATGCGTGAAAGAAACTCCATGGTTTTGATGAAAAAACATATAACTGAAGTTTGTCAGAAGCTGTCTTTTGTTGAATAAATACCAGAATACTACAGTAGAATAAACTAGGATAGAATCTACTAAATGGGCTTGCATCACCTCTAAGCTCTGTAATTTATATCACAATGTGACTGCATCATTATCTCGCAGCTATGTGCAAGAGCATGCACTTGGGCATTCTCTTGGCTTCTTGTTTCAAAATAAGCAGCTGTATTTTTCCTGTGCGTGCATGATGTCTTGGGATTCCCAAGTTTGTTGATCCAGGCTTTGTTTTCCCTCAAGACTGACAGACACACAGTAGAAGTGAGTGACAGAAAATCTAGGGCCTCCAGCAGCATCCGTACTTACCCTGTTCATTGTTCCCTCCATTTAACAGTAGTTCATCATTCTGTCTTTTCATTTCTGTAATATACTTAAAGGCCTGATCCAGGATCATGTTCTTGCTCTTAAAAAGAAAACATTTATATAAAATTAGGAGATTGCACTTGCTTTGAGAGATCTTTATTTTAAAAATATGCTAACCTGAATAATTCTCTGAATATTGTTGGGTGGGGGGGGGTTAGGGGGTTTGTTAGTTTCTTTGGGTTTTTTAGATGAACCACAGCTTCAATGAGTGATATTGACCCTAAAATGCCATGAGTTTTTGGAGAATAAGATTTTCAGTGCTGGAGCTGACATTTTGCAATGCCCGAAGCAAGTTACTAAGGCCACAGAACCTGAACAGTAAGCATCATTGTTTGCTGAGCAACCTAAAATTCTTGTTCGATAATAAACATATACATCACATGAAATTCCAGGATACTGCCTTGTAAATATTTTATTAGGAAAGGAGCAAATTTGGAAGAATTATCCAGGGAGGTGTTTGCATCAATTTGAAAGTAATATACTGGAGAATATGGAAAGAGAATATCTGCCGTAACTTCCACCATCTTCCTTTTATGAAACTACGCTTATTCTGCCTGCAAAACCTCTTGTTCACTTCTTAATTTCATCTTGTACTGGTCTGTAGCAACAGTTTCTACTGTAGATTGCTCTGTCTTGAAGAAGATTCTTTAGTGCATCAGCCTTAAACCATTTGTCTTGCCTCATCTTTCACAAGGACAGTGTCTTAAATGACTATTATTATTTCACTTTCTGAATTGTTATCATCCCATTTTATGAAAGACAACAAAAAAACCCATGCATGTAATTCTGTTTATATCTTAGGACATTAAGTGATCATCAGCAAAAGGCAGAGAAGGGATGAGAGAATGCCCTGAAAAATGATCATGCTTAACCCATGGCTTTTGCCACTCAAGCATCATACAGACTAAACAGTATCAGCAGAGAATTGCTTGACAAACAGAAGCTGCACAATGTAACCAGTAGCCCACTGTCCAGATCCAACCTACTTCTGTCTAAAGTGCCACCCCTACTACAGAGGAAAGGGTAAACAGCTCTCTATCTGCTCAACACAACAAGGCAGGCAGCAGCCAAGATAGAATTTTTCCCTTCAGTTGTTACCAATGCTCAGACACCCTGCATGAGAATTTTGTGTGATTTGAACGCGCAGGCAGACATCAGCAAGCTGCCCAAATTGCCACAGACAAATTAGTCTAGTTCACACCTGCTCAAAAATACTGCACGTATGAATTGAGGAGAGAACCAGTCACATGTCCAACTCATACTGTCTCGTTTCTTCAGCTCTCATATAAGCAACACCTTCAGATGAAATACTCAAAATCTGCAAAATTACATTCATGTGGCCCTGCACTTCCAAAAGGAATTCATACAAACAATTGTAAAAGTACTAATAACCAGTAAGTTTTTTGAGTATATTAATTCAGTCATTTTTGCCCTGTTCCTACGACAAACAGCAAAATAACTATTTATACTTCTACAGTATAAATAGGAATCACACAAGAATTCTACAGGCAACTTTTACGCACATCTGAAGGGACACTCACCTGCTTAAGTGCTGGAGAGCAGGGAATGAGTTCTCCAATTCTGCTTATCCCAGCATTAATCTTCTTCTTTCGATGTCTCTCCACTAAACAAAAGTAATGTGTGCTGTTGTCATCTGGTTGGGCAAGTCAGCACAGCAGCAGCAGAACTCGTACCAATGTAAGGGCTCATAAATACACTATTTCATGACATACTAGAATCCTTAGTAACTTGACAGAGGAAAAAATATTCCTCTAAAGTAAACCTCAGTTGTTGAATTAATACCCAGCAGAATTTGAGAGCTGTAACATAAGCAGCAACATCTTTAAAAGGTGGGGTTGCCCTGGACCTTTTTGTGGAAAGAGGAGTTACTGCAACTCAAAATTCAGCTTTTTGATAATGCTTTTATAGATGAGTTTTATGAAACTTTTCACAAGGCAGATAGATTAAATTTAGGCATACAGAAAGCAAATGAACCAAGATTACAGAGAGAATCAGTTTCAGATTTGAGAAGGAAATCTCTCTCTCTTAAATACCAATGCCAAGTTTAGCACCAAAAGAGAAATAATTTAGATTTTACCAGTTTTCAATCTTAATGTTAAATTTATATTGATGGAGCAGCCAACACTGAATATAACTAAAGCTCCAGGCATAAATACTATCAGTTACTCTTTCTTATGTTCAAAAGTATAACTGTTTTACAAGGTCTAATTATGACTGGGTGTAAAGAAAACAGTGAATGAACAATATTTCCAGTGAGTTACCTATCTTGGAGAAGGTCAGAAAATGCTTCATTTATAGTCCTCTAGTGTCATCATTTACCTCTTCACAAGGCCTAAGCACTGGTGCAAAGGGTCCATATTGCAAGTCTAGCATGTAAATACCTTTGGGATTTTTTTTTTCAGACAGTATTAATCTCTGTTTTCCATGCACCATAGTCAGCTTCTTTCAAGTGTAGTTTAGTCTCACGTAGGTATTTTTCTGACTGAAATGCTTTGGTGTTCTATGCAAACTAAAACTATTAGATGCCTTTTCCCAAAGAGCCTGAAAAAAATGTTCTGTCATGGCTTTGTCAAAATTCAAAGCAACCTATCATTTGTTCATTGTGCTGAGTATCACCTTGTAGTTTGTGAAGCCAGGATACTTTTAGTGGCATATAGAAAAACAGTGATCTGCAGGTGAGTATATTTTATTGTGCTCCTTTACAAAGGATTTACTGATTTAATTTAAACAGTTTTATATCAGTACTTCATTATTTCAATTTACATTTCGCAAACTACTTAATTATTTTTTTGTATTTCAGGACAGACTGGTGATGTTTACAGAGATAGGCCTAAATACACTTGACCAAGCAAGACAAAGTATATTTTGCCAGAAATTAGCATATAAATCACAGCAGCTGTATAAACATTAAAACACATGATCCTTAGGACTTAATTTTTATGTATCTTACAAATATATACAGATATCACAGTGGTTGTGAAGTGCTATTCCTTTGTTTTGATAATATTTTCCACATTTTACTCAGCTTGCTCAGATATTAATGACTGAGCAAGCTACAAGGCTGGAGGGAGCTGGTCCCCACATCTTGCAGACTGAGCCCAGTAGATGAAGACTTTGGAAAGCTATAGGCAAGTAAAACAGGAACTGCCAATTAGAATAAGGTCAGTAACCTTAGAAGTAAACTTGATAAAAGTACTTCCTGATTCTTCTTAATCATTAAGAAATTAGCCACACCCTGGGCACAGCCCGACAAGCACTGTAGTCCACAGTCTTCACATAGAAAATACTCAGTGGTTTTTCCAGTTGAGTTTGTGAAGACCACACAATAGTGCTGCTTAATAAAAGAGCTGGAATCAATTTCTTAGGATAAACAAGGCCAAAACTTGTCAGACTCCTCCCCAGTCTGACTTCCCCAGTCCATCTTTTCTGCTGCTACTTGTAGAACATGCCACTGGAGCTAGACACTGACTAGTCACTGCCCAAGGGATGTGACTCCTGTAACACAGAGCCAGTGTTCACACAGAATTTCTGGGATGCCAACATTCAGGCAGGTACCTCAGAGACAGGCTACAGGAATATTTCTAATCCAGGGAACCTGTAAAGCTCTAGGGTCAGATACCTGTCTCTGTTTTAAGAGAGGCAAGTATTATTTGTGTGCATTTATTTGAGTGTCTGTGCATTTATTTTCCTTTAGAACTGAACACGACTGAAATAGTTGACTTTTTACTGTACTAGCATTGGAAAACCCAGGGAATGGTCCTACTTTCATGCTTGCACTGAGGAAAACAGCAAACTAGAGAACAATGAACAAGCCCTTCTGCACAGATATTCCCTGCAAGAGCACAGAAAAGTGTTTGCTAGGGCGGGGTTCTTTTAGTGTAGTACACTCCCTATGGAGGAACCATCTCCATGCAAAATATGTTTTAACAGTTCAAGGAATTTGGGCTTATTTCCAGACCAAGCAACAAAGCATAACTTTCCTACCTGCATTATGTGTCTCCCGGTTTTTCTTTCTGAGAAACAAAAAAAGAACGGGAATGTGAAACAGAAGGGAAAAAATCTGCATACAAACAAATATTTCTTTTATTATTTCCGTATTCTATTATTACAGCTAAAAATACTAAATATTCTATTCTGTTCTGTTAACAAGAAGGCAGTAGAAGTCACACTCACAAGGATTTGTCTTAGACATCAGTATTAAATAGTTCCTTACAAAAATTCATTTGTGTTCAGACTTAATTTCAGTATAACAAGGCACAGTGTAATACTGGTCTCATTATTATGTATTTACAGGGTAGAGCTGGATTTTCATGTTTCTGTAAAGCAACAACTATTACACTATTCAGAGTTCAATAAGACCAAATATTTAAAAAAAAAATAGTTCTATAAGTGAGCCACAAGGTAGTTAAGTACTGTTTTGAAATGTTGGTTTTGTGTTCACTGGATCAATGAAACAAGAGCAAATGTTACCACGCAAATTGATTTTTCCAGACATGTTACCTTCAAACATCATACCTTCTGATATCAAACATGCTTCCTTTGTGTGAGAAACCAGAATTACCATTCCTCTGCAGCTGTTCTTCTTTACTGCCTCAAAATTCTGTCTAGGTATAATTTGGGCGTGTGAGGGTTGTTTGTATTTTCACATGTTTGCTTGGGATTTCTGGACCAATGACAGCCAGGTCAGAATCATTGTGCAATGCCTCAAATGGCTTTGCTGGAAGTCAATAAATCCCAAATGTGTACTCTACATATAAAAATGACGTGTATGATACACATACAGTATGCCAAGTACTTTAGGGCATATAGTAAAGCAAAGCACGTGTGTTCTGGTAAAAGAAACACTCCAGGAAAAAAAAAAAAAGATCTTTCAAAAGATTTCTGTCCAGCAGCGCACTCTCAGTCTAGATGTTTGGCTAGAGTATGCAAAAAGCAGAGTAGCATCTTCTGCTCTCCTTCTCCACTGTTACAGCACAGTCCAGATGTGACCAGGAATCTGAAGTGAGAATGCAAGATACGTGTGGATGACACATGTGATTACTACAGGGTACGTATCCTTTACGCTTTGAGTTGACATACATTTGTTTCTAGTAACTCACCAAAAGTACTGTACATCTAGAGTAACTTAGATGATGACTACAAGACAGTAATGTTACTGCAGATGGTCAGACCTGGAGACACTTGCTAAGAAATAATGCCTGAAGATGAATATCTTCAAGCCAAGCAAACGCCAACTGAAGCCTGCATATCTGTTCTACAACTATTCATGAAATGATGAATCTTCTATTCATTGAAAACTTGTGCCATCAGAACAGGAATGCATGTAAACTAGTATTTAAAATGGTTTCTTATTTTACAGTAAAGTACAGTTTTCCCACTAACATCCAAACCAACAATCTGTCAGTCAGAACTGATCTGAATTCTGAATTCAATCTTCTGTCAGTCAGAATTGATATCCTAAATACGCACATGACAATAAGGGCTGGAGACACCCCGCTGCCCTTTGATTCCCATTACCAATATGGAATCCAAAATACTTTATTAGTGGGGTAAAGGCATGACAACTGAAAAAAATTCTGTAGGACAAATCAAAGTTCTCTTTGGGCTTTTCTTATCATATCTTACATGGCCACCTAGCATAAGGTGAATGGTGTATTTAACTAGGACTAAAGGATTCCCCCAACATGCTACTAAAAAAGAAGGAAAACCTGGAAAACTTGGAAGGAGCTCCAAGTCACTTCATTAGAAATTTGGTCATAGTACCGCTGTACAACATCAAGACGTGCTTTGAGTTCCAGCAGAGATTTGAGATGCAAGATCCAGAGTCCACTGAGAGTTGAGGAAGAG
Source organism: Merops nubicus (assembly GCF_000691845.1). Taxonomy (NCBI): domain Eukaryota; kingdom Metazoa; phylum Chordata; class Aves; order Coraciiformes; family Meropidae; genus Merops; species Merops nubicus. The sequence goes on along the minus strand of NW_008584780.1, from coordinate 16,599 downwards.
ATCTAAATTACTCTGTCAAAGTGAGTATAGTGATCCCCCCATATCTACAGGGAGTCTCTGCAATAATGCAGGCTGCAAGCTAACTGAGGTGGTGACAGCTTTATACCTGTTTTATCATAGTAGTCAGTGTAGTAATGTAACGATCTCCTACTTAGGTGGCTGAGGGACGCATGTCTTTGAGAAA
>NW_008584780.1:5863-16384 GCF_000691845.1 Merops nubicus | reverse complement strand
GGGAAAGAGAGAAAGGGAGTTTTGCAGCTCTAGTTCCCAAACTTTTGAATCAACCCTAGTCAGCCCTCAGAACTTCTTGTCAATATCCTTACTGACAAACTTTTAGCTAGAAATTTCATAACTATGACATGACTGCTGACTACAGAACTACAAGATAGTTGTTTTCCCACAGAAACTCACCGATGTTGCTTCTTAGTTGGTGTCTCATTCTCTGTCATCTCCGGCATGGTTTTGGAGAAGAGACCCTGAAGAAAATTTTAGAAGGAATTAACAACTCCTGCACTCTTCTGAAGTCATAGCACATGACATTGGTTACATCATTTTGCTTTTGATGACAAAGGCAGGGCCACATTACAAGGCATGCAGAATCCCATCACCTTGATGTAGAGCAGTGAGTCATGTGTACATTCCAAATTAAGCAGGCTACCCTGCAAAGTGCTTTGTGAACCCCCACTATGATGAACCAACTTCAATTTCTTCAGTTACTTTAAATATAAAACCAACTATAACCAAACTACTTTGAAGAAGTAGTTAAGAGTATATAATTGTTTTCTGAAGGGGAGGTGGTACAGCTGAACTCTCTTTTGTCAGCCCTTCCTAAATGAACACGCATTCAATTCCCAGTTCTAAATAAACCTAAGCAAAACAGAAGCTACAACAGGCACATTCTATTAAACACAAATTTACACTGCTGTTAATGCAGCAAATTACAAAACTTACTTGCTATTGAATTCATGTACAGCTCTTTGGTTATATAAAATTCAATTTAAAATGGAGTTATGAAATAAATTCACACATAAAGACCTAATGAAATGCACCTAATTTGTCCTGAGCTTCAATACATCAGTAGCCTGTATTTAGACAAAAAAAATCCAACTTGTGAAAAAAAAAAAAAAAAAAAAAGATTAGATTAAATCAATTATGGTTGAACATGTATCTACCAGGGAATGAATTTTAGAGACCAAGTAACATGAAGTATACTGCAGATGACAACAGGGGGAAAAAAAAAAATCTGTTTTTTTGATAAGGCTGAGGTCTGTATTTAGTTTCATTCTCTCTCCAACCAACCTGTTATTGCAACTCTTTCCATGGGCCCTCAGACACCCTGTGGCTTCACCTCTCCCTGGAAAGTTCATCAGCTTCTTTTAACAGGCTTCGTATCTTTAGGGTATTTTTTTGTTTGTATGTACTGTAAGGAAGTGGGGGTGGGTTTTAAAATAACTTCCAACACCAAGCAGTTCTTAAAGGTAACTGAGCCTACCATTACTGACGCCGACATCCCAAACCAAACCCAACCCAACCCTTACAAACCAGAAAGCCAGGCATCCCTAGAGCATCCCCTCTGGAAAGGGCTGCGTGTGCAGGCACCTGTCTGCATAAAGACAACACAAATAATCTTTACTGTGCCAGAACGGAACTCAGATGCTGTTCTCCAGTCTTTACACTTAAAAGGTTAACTGAATGTAGCACTCTTGCTTAGTAAAGATTAACTGAGGAAAAGAAACATTAGAGCTGATGCTGTTGACCACTCTACCCTTTCTTTAAGTACTCTTCCTGTGAAGACACAGGAAATGTTGGCAAACCACGAAGTAAAGCAAACGGGTGATACCCTGCAAACAGATCCAGCTTGGGGAACTCAAAGTGCCTGAAGTTTTCAGGAGTTGAACTCAACTCCTCTGCCTACATAACAGTGTTTGCACCATCCCAAAATTAGGCACACTCCTCTCCAAGATGAGTTACATCGCCCCACTGGGTGTTACATACAGCCTGCCTGAAACTCAAGCACCAGAGACTTTTCTAGCCCATCACTGGGAACATGTAACTTTCTATTTGTATTTCTTGACAGGCTTTGCTTTCTCCATTCTCACTGACCATGCCCTGCATTAATTATGAAAAAACCCAACAGAGTTACAGAGCCTTTTACTGCGGGAGAAAGTAGTGGGGCAACTTCAGCACTTTCATTCACTGTTATATAAATTATCAGTTTTTAAGATGAAGTATCACAAGGTTTCTTCTCCTTTAAATCAATTTAGCTTAATCCGCTAACAATTTTATGTTTTGTAGTAGTAAGACCAGTCCAGTTAGTATCTCAGGTCCGCCAAGTTAATGAAAATTCACAAATCTGAAATCCAGCAAAGCTTGTTTCCCCCTCAAAGGCATCTATATCTTATCCCTCCTGTGTGTAGCTGGTGATGGTCAGTGGTACGAACTTATTCTAGCTGCATTCAGTGTATGAATGATGAAGAAGGGGTTAGCTGGGAGAGTTTAACAGGTGTACGATTCTGATTATAAAAAAAAAGTAAATCTGGTTAAAGCCCAGCCACATTTTACACTGCTGGCAACCAGAGAGATGTTCACATGCACACTGAGAGACTGATGTCAGCACATCTCATTTCAGTGGGCTTGTTTCAATTGTGTCAAAGCAGCCCAGCAGAATCTGCATCCATTAAGGCTGCCAGCAAAGACACATGAAGCAGAGCAGCTACCGAGTAATGCTACGCTCTCATATATCCATTATTAAGACAATACCTTTTGTATCAGGAAAAGCAGCTATTCAAGGGGGTGAAGGGGTCATTTAATTTAGTGTATACAGTACTGTTCCTGTGTAGTGAGGTAAGGATGTCAGCAAGGAGCATGTGGACATAGTTCTGGTACGAAAAAGTTCACAGACATGACACTCAGAGAAAGGAATATGCTGGATTGCATCGTGGGGCAGTCACATACCATGCTTCTTCACTTTTCTGCAGCATCTGCAAGGACAGAGCTGATGTATTTATTGGATGTTACTAGAACGTGGCAAACATGCTGGAAATCAAAGCAAAAAGATGAAAGAGGTCTCAGTTTTGGTGAACTTAGTATTTTTGAAAGAAATGTATTCACCAAGTAACCATTTTTAATCTTGCAGATTTATACAACTTCAGAACCATGGGAGTATTTCTGTATTACACTGTATTTAATATAGAAAACTTTGGTGTGAATTTAAATGGCCAGTTACCATGCAAGGCTACAGATAAAGCACAACTGTGTGAAGGTAAAGGATGCAAAAAAAGCACTCATCCACAAATACCCCCTCCCAGAACAGAGAGAGCTGCTCTGACCCCACCTGCTTCTCCTTGCACACCACATCCACAAGCCCATCTTTCCCCTGCCCCCAGTCAGAGCACCCACTTGTGCCTCCTGGCACAGGCTCTCCATACTCCTATATTCAAGCTGCTGCTTCTGCCCAGGGCCCATGTTACCTCAGCAGCAAAATTCTTATTCCCAACAGCAGCACCTCTACCTCCCAAAGTCATGATATACACAGTTTTCTAATTGCCTTATTTCTTCCTCCTCAGCAGATGCCTTGAACGATTCACTAATATACTGCAAGCAATATTTGGAATGCAGGCAAGGCCTTAGTGGAAGTTTGTGCTGGCATTTATTAATATAGTCTTTAACCAATTTTTGTTCCTGAGAAAATGGACTCTTCATTATAATGTGTTAAAGATGCCCCATTTATTACTTCCTCTCCTGCCTTTTTTTAAAAAAATTATATCACTAAGCTTCTTCTAAGTAATGTCATTCCCTGGACATTTCAAGCCAGATATCACCACGTTGAGGATATAAGCCTCAGAAACTATCAAACAAACAACTCTGAGTTTGTATTTGATACACTTGAATTCTGCTGAGACCTACAGCCCCTTTCATACAGCAGACAGGGCATAGGAATGCAATAAATATTATTCTAACTTCACTTTTCTGTGGAATTTCTTTAGGTCAGAAGTTTACCGATATTCACACAATTCAAACAATGTTTCCTCAAGTGTTTCACTGCAGTTTTGTGGGAGCCAGAAGAAAAACCAAGGCTGTCTGCATTATCTAACTAACCAGTTTATTTTCAATTCCTGATTTTCCACCTGAAAAGAGGTAGTTAAGTTTATTAAACAGCACTTGTATACAAAGCTGAGGTTTCTATTGCTAGATTGTACCATAAGAAACATAATAAATTAGGTTTTTTTTCCCCATATTCTTATTTTGTAAGGATGAAACCATTTGCATTTTATTTGATATACCTCAAAAGAGTTAGAGCTGGCAACAGCAGGGAAGTTGTATTCTTAAGAACTGCTGAAAATGTGGGCTCTGCAAATTGAAAAAAAAATGCTGCCTAGGTGGAGACTTCTGTGGGCTGAGGAGTGATGTTTAGAAGTCTCCATTTCTTCCTTGCAGCTGTTTTATCACCAGAGCTTTGGCAAAGAGTTTCTCTTTACTCTTTCCATATCAAGTAATACTTCTGCACTGAGAGATTCCTTCACTGATTCATTAAAGCAGAAAACATGTATTTGCTTTATAAGCTCAGTGTCAAATATATTTTGCCACAAAATGTGCTCACTTTACTCAGCTGAAAGTCTGCAGAGAGAATGTAGCACATTCTAAACTCTTGAGCCATATGAAGGAGAAGCAATTCAATGTTTATAGTTACTGAGTACCAAGGTTCCCTCAAGCTTTATGAAGTTCATAGCTCTTACAATGTCAACCTGAAATACTCATTTTAATTTAAATGCAATGTCGTCCTGAGAAACAAAAAGATATTTTGTGTTCTGAAGATTTAAATTTAACGTAATTTCATCTCTACCTTTCTGAAAAAATGGGCTAGAAAACTCAAATATAAGCTGTCTTCTTTGGCAACTTATCTTATGAAACCTTTTCTTAAAAATACATGCATTCAGCAGATTTACATTTTTAATAAAGATTATTTCATTTGACATTAACTTTTCACTCTTCATTCAGGAAGTGTTTCCAACCTTAATATTCATCTTATAAGATAATAATTCTTTCAATCTGCTATCTTTGTCTGTACAAACCAATCTTCCTCAAATGAATAAAGCTACTCTGTTCCTTTATATAAGGTAGAAAGTATCTTTTTAATATGCAGCTATGCATATTCTGTAAAACTATCAGTAGTACAAATCTTTCTTCCTCTTAAAACACTTCAGCAGGCTTCCGCTGTGAGATTGCTACACTCTCACAGCTCTTACTAGCTTGGTACACCTCACGCAGCTAGCCATGATTTACAGCTAAGATCAGTTCCAAGGCATAGATAATAACTATTCAAATGCTATTTTTTTTTCCTGCTAGACAGTAGTGTCCTCCTCATTCATTTCGGTGACTGCTGGAACTCTCTTTTCCCATCCTCCATGTAGGTTTTACAATAAGGCTTCAACCATGGATTTAATCCAAGCTTTTAATCACAGGCAAGGTGCCCTTGAGATAAAAAGACACAATTCACTGCCTTTTCTTTATTTTTCCTCAAAGCACTTCTATTCTAATTTTGGATTTACCGAACAAAATCATTGCAGGAAATTAAACTCAAAAGCTTACCTTTGTAACCTTTTTATTTTTTTTACCTTTGTGATTGCTACCTACATATATCAACTACTTTTGCCTATAAAAATTACCTGTTCAGACTATTTTGCTGGAAATTGAACAGGACTGCTTTTCCTGGTAAGGGTACAAATCCCTTTGATATCTTTCACTATGGTTTCTGAAGAAACCAAGGTTTCCCTGCTACTGCACCGTGTCTCTTCATCCACCCACTCACAGCAGCTGAGCCCACGGGCTCACCTAAATGAAACCTCTCAAAGATACAAAGATCCCAGATGTTTACAAAACCTGAGGCTGAGCAGAGGAGGGGTGAGGTCAGTGCTGACGTGGCAGGTAAGTGACTGGGTACCACTCAGGTCTATGATCAGCTCAGTAGCACATCACAGGTCATCAGACTGGTCACAAGACACACCATCTTTTGCTGAGGAAGATGTAGGAGGCATCAGAAGGCAGGACAGAGCTATCTCAACTTTCCACAGAACACACATTCCCAGTGCAAGCCAGCTGGCACCAATGCCAATAAGCTAAAGCTTCTTACACAAGCCACTTTTTAAGGTGTCTGCAAAGAACAACACAGGGGGAAAAGAAACCTTCACTGCTTTTAGAATTTTTTTTCTTTACCCCATTTGTTTCTACTAAAAACTATCTAAACTCAAATACTTTGGTATTTTTCCTCCTGCTGACTTAAACCAATAAAGTTTCAGTAAGGCTATTAGATAAGAACATGCAAGGGAACTAGAAGGAAAACTTCCTCTTTTTTTTTTTTAATAACAGAATTGGAGGAAGAAGCAGGGTTATCACTCAAGTGATATTTTCTCATATCTACATTAATTTTTATTTTAATTTATAATTTTTGTAATATTAAAGACATAATTGCTCATGACTGTTTACTAACACACAGTGTCAAGGCAGCAGAATTGTAGGGTCATTCTGGGAAATCTTGACCAGGGCTGCTGAAGAAACTTCAGGAAAAAAAGGAACTTCCCTGTTATAACCTAGAAGTCCACTTCTCATGTTTGTTCTTCTTGTTCTATCGTTGTTGCTCCTCAAGTCTTCCTAGGTTGGTATGTCCTCCTTTATCTTAAAAAAATTAGAGGAGAGGAAGAGAGAGGAAGATCACATCTAGTGAACCAGCCTCTTACTTGCTGATGATGTTCTGAAAAATATTTAAGGAGGGGTATTTCTGGACATCTTGCATCCAGATGTGAGCTGCTGCCACCCTCAAACATTGTGTGTATGAACTCGGTACTACAAACAGACTGAAGTGGCACATGCTAGTAAAGGAAGATGCCTACACAAACTATCTCCTGTGGTCTGGATGAACTGTTATATGGAAACAGGCATCTGGGAGATAAAGAGCTGCAATTACATCACCAGTGAACAAGCTGGAATCCCAAAGACCAGAATGTCCTAAACAGACACCTCAGCTACTTTAGGTCAAAATAAAGGCAGCATCACTCTTTTCTTTAGGAAATCAGAAAGCAATGACCAGGGAAATCCTCACGATCCCCATGTTCTTTATGTATTTTGTGTGTATTTTTTAACATGCACACATTACCACACAAAAATGTCATTAAGTGAGAAAGTATGAGGAATGTCTCTAAGTTGCAACAGTGCTCATCTCCGTGGTTTTCAGTGCCCATCCAGTACTGTACATACTGAAGGGTACTGTGCATCCACAGTGCATTTCAAAATAGAAAATAATTTTCAAATAGAATATAGATATCTAATTATGCTATGCTTGACAAAGGAGTCAAAAAGTCTGTTATGATGGCAAAAGTTAAGTGGATACAAAGTGGATTGCAGAGAACTTCCTCCCTTAACAGGTCATCATCTCTGTGGGTTAGGTCACCTGTACCAGATGGCAAAGGCTGCCTGTACTGCTGAGGGTGAGTGTGCTCCCACTCTGGTGCAAGAGCATCTGCTGGTGAGCCAAACCTTGCTGCTGGCACCACATAAGGAACAAATAATTTCTTTTTTCCTGAAAAAAGCTGTAACAGCTAAGTCATCATGGTCTCTGAATACTGGGACCAAGATGATTATCTATAACTGAGGAAGCCATCCATAACAAAAGCTGTATTTGAAACACCAAAGGTCAACTGGACAAGCACAGATGCTACAGCTTCAGGAAAAGCCAGTCTAATTCTGCTTTCTGATGTGACATCATCTCCAAATTAAATCTCTATTCAAAGAACAGTACTTTGTCATGGGGCTTGATAACCAATTTGGAATCAGAACATAAAAACTTTCATTTTGTCCACAATGCTATTATCTGCTTCGTTTTTTGATTTTAACTTGAGCACTTTTCTGTTCTGCAGCTACAAAGGATCCTCACACAGTCTGTTTATGAAACTGCACAAGGTCCCCAGAAGGTACCCAGTGGTTCCCTGGCAGCTACACCAGACACACAGGCACATGCTAAACAGACTCGCTGCTCTCTCCTGAGGACCTGAACTGAACTCATAAGCAGTGCAAGAAACCCTAGAAATGAAATCAACAGGGCATCCAGAGAGTTTATGTGCCCTTTTTTTAATTAATCTTTTCAGATGTAACAAAGGATTACACAGTCAAGTTCCTGAATATTTTATAGGCTTGGGGTTTGAGAAATCTGACACAATCTAAGGACCCGTCAAGGGTTCAGGATACAGGAAGCAGTTTTGTATAGGCCTTCACTGCAAAGCTCCTTTGCAACATGGAGAAGAGATCCATCCTCAGATCTGGTTACACTCACCTCCTAGAGTAAAGGATTTCCCTATGACTCTTAATGGGGCTAAAGGCAAAAAACAGCTGAGGTAGAAGGTACCATAAAACAGTATTTCAGTTTTAATGTGTAAGCTGATCAAACTTAACTCCCTAACTCCACTGCTAAGACACATAATTTCTAAAGTTTGTTGACTTTACAAGAATTAATGAACTTCCCTTCAACTTTGAGAATTGTGGAAACTGTGTGAAAGCACTTCCAAAGCTGCCACGACCCTCAGAAAAGGCCAGCACATTATTACAGAAGTGCTGCTTTCAACTACTACTAGCTTTAAAAATGACCTTTAAAAAACAAGCACACACACATTCTACCCAAACCAAACAAAACCCCCACAACTTAGCAACATACACTTCATTCTGGGCTCCTCACAAAAGGTTTTAGTGGATGGAAGAAGCCTAACTCTTCACAACCTCAGTGCTATTTGGCACCTTCACTCTTCAGAGTTTTTTCTATCCAAAGTGGGTCCACCTGGCAACTGCTTCAGTTCCAGGAGAAAAGGAATGATCTTTTGAACTAGATGTTTAACAGGTTTTGATAATATTGGCAGGGATAAAGCTCCCAACTACTTAGATCAGATTTAATAGAGAGGTCCAAAGTAAAGACAGGTGAGGCCAGGTGACCAGGGAAAGCAGGCACACTTCCCTAACAACCACTTTCAAAGAGGAAATTTGAAAGCAAGACCAATGTCTGTTAGACACCAGAAAATGGAACCACTAGGTGCAAACCCCTAGGAAACCTGAACTCATTCATTCCACCACTTTAGGAATTACTTATTTATCTTAGGAGAATTACTATACATGAACTATCCAGGTGTAAATAAGCAGCTCTGAAAACACAAGAAAAAGCAAATAAGACTACTGTAGAAATTTAGCACTGACAGAGCAGAAACTAACATCAGATTTTCAAGTTACTAATTGCAGAATTCTGAAAGGAATGGGTAAAGGGGAGGGACATACCAATGCCATGATCCTGCACATTTGACTTCATTAGCAAATCATTCCATAAAATTAAAATGCCTTACCTCCATCTTAGTTTTTCTATGTCTGTCTAAAGTCACCTCCCTATTGCACACTCGAGACCAACTTGGCAAGAATATCTTGAAGTGAAACTAGAAGGGGCAGATCTCTGTTGTGTTCCTTGGCAAGGGATAGCTCAAACAATTATTTTTTTCAAGCTAGGAAACACAGGGTCTTCCCATCCCCATGCAAAATGAAACAGAAAAACCACAGTGAGTAAGAGGGACAGTAAAGCCTTTTGCAACAACATGCTCATGGCACTCTCTGTAACTTGCCAACACATTATTCTGAAAGTGGTGCTTTCACACACACTGCCTCCAAACCCAATAAAACCAAACAAAAACCCCACAATAAGTGGGGCATAAGGAAGTATAAAGCATAACTTCAACAGACACTACTGCTTCAAATAAAGGCAATGCTTAATAATCCAAATCATCAGCTATTGAGATTGAGCATCACTTTCGGTCACAGACTTAAAGACAAGCAAGACCAAGAAACTCTCAGCTCTCCCTCACTTTCACTTAAATGAACACAGACAACAGCTAAGGATCCAGCAGCTGCCTCCAACAGAAGTTTTGAACCTGAGCCATGAGGGCCAAGACAGAAGAAAGGGTGTGCAAGTGTTATGGGCACCATTGGTTCGAGGCTCAAAGGCAGAGCTACAGCCCCCAGCTAAGACCACAGATCAAGGAAATTGCAACTCATAAGTACAGAGCACGTGCCTATCAGCAACACAGGCAAACACTATGCCAAATGGAAATGATCACCATTTTTTTAGTTTGGATACAAATGGTAACGGCTGCAGCTGTAACTAAAGACAGCAATGACAGACCAACGGTCATGTAGGCAAGATGTGCCTGTAACACCACAAATATTGACTTTTTTAGTTTTATGCAATCTTCTAAGAGTTTCTTAGGTTCTGAAGTAGGTTAGGAAGTTAGAGAATCACAGAATGGTTGAGGTTAGAAAGGACTTCTGGAAGTTACCCGGTCCAACCTCCCCCTGCTCAATCCAGACCACTTAGAGCCAGTTGCCCTAGACCACATCCAGACAGCTGTTGAACATCTCCAACGATGGAGGCTCCACAGCCTCCCTATGCAACCTGCTCCAGTGCCCAATCACCTGCACCGTAAGAAAGTGTTCCCTGATGTTCAGATGGAGCCTCCAGTTTGTGCCCATTGCCTCTGGTCCTGTCACTGGACGCCACTGAAAAGAGCCTGATCCTGTCTTCTTTGCACCTCCCTGAAATGCTGGGATTTGAAACCCGAGCCCCGAATTAAGGTTGACATATGGGTGATGCCCGCAGCCCTTCATACAGAGGTGGCGAGTTTGCCTTAGAGCTTCCCCCCAGGGTGCGGCCGGCGCTCCACGGGGCGCACGACG
>NW_008584780.1:0-5522 GCF_000691845.1 Merops nubicus | reverse complement strand
GTGACAGCTGATTGATCTGTTTGGTCCCCCGGCAGTCATTCATAGCATAACATTTGTGTCTACAATACAGTCTGCGTATTGGTTCTTCTTCCTGCTGGTGCTATCATTTTTGTTGGGCCTGGTCATTGGCAAAACACCCTTTTCAAGGGCTTATACATATTGATGAGATCCCCTTGCACGTTCTCTAGGCGGAACATCTACCCCAGTCTCTCCTAAGATGAGAGATTCTCCAGTCTCTTAATCATCTTTTTGGCCCTTCATTAGATTTTCTCCAATATGTCCATGTCTCTCCTACACTGGGGACCCCAGAACAGGACTTGGGACTCCAGGTGTGGCCTCACCATTACTGAGTACAGTGGAAGGATCACCTCCCTTGACACACCAGCAATACTTTGTCTAACGCAGCCCACAACACCATTCACCACCTTTGCCACAAGGGCACTTTGGTGGTTCATGTTCAACCTGGTGTCCACCAGGACCCTCAGATTCTTTTCTGCTGAGCTGCTTTTCAGCTGGATCACCCCAGCATGTACTGGTGCACGGAGTTGTTCCTTCCCAGGTGGAGGACTTTTCCTTGCCCTTGTTGAACTTCATGAGGTTCCTGTCAGCCCATTTCTCCAGCCTGTTGAGGTCCCTCTCTGGGTGGCAGCACGGCCTTCTGGCATATCAACCACCCCTTTGGTTTTGGTGTCATCAACAAACTTTCTGACAGCCCACTCTGTCCCATCATCCAGGTAATTAATGGACCCAGAATTGACCCCTGGGGTACACCACTAGTTATTGGCCTCCTACTAGAGTTTATGCCACTGATCCCCATCCCCTGGGCAAAGCCATTCAACCTGTTTTCAGCCTAACTCCCCATATTTTGAAAAGCCACACAGAGTTCTGAAAGGCAACTAACAGTTGAAACCTGATGCAATACAAAATAATTTGTTTTTGCTTGTATTAATCGTTTCATCAGAACCTGAATGCTATCAGAGTCAGTGAGTCACATCACAACATACCCTAAAAAGCTACCTAACTCTCCTCAGTTAAACTGCCATCAGAGGAGTAACAGGAAAATCTTTAAGATGGTTACCCTGCCCTACTGTCTACTACTTGCTCCAAAATGATGCCAAGAGATGTAGCCTCTCCCCTGCTTCACCAGCACTTGCACAGACAGCTAGACAAGAATATTCAACTTAGAATTTACTCTGCAAAAGGATCAAAAAGACACCCACTGCTCCCAAAAAAGTGCACTGAAACTGCTTAGGCTGGTACAAGAGTGCTTCTGACAGTGGCAGTGCTGGTTCAATGCTTGTGGAACTATGACCCAAGATGATGCCAGGACTAGTTAAACCTCTCTAATTACACAAGAAGTCTCAGAACTTGCAAGGAAGAGACTTAGGTGGAATAATCAAGCATTGAAGGTGTTGATATATCACATTTAAACATCATACCTGCATATTATGAAGTCTCCAATAGTGAAGAAAATGGGACTGTGTTCCTTCTTGTGCTGCTGGCTTGGAGTTGCTTGGTGTTGGGCTAGAACCATTTTATTATCATAGTAAGTGAGTAAGAAGAGCTGTAGCATGAAGCAAAAGCCAGTTTCTCACCCATCCAAGATTTGTGTTCAACTTCTAGTTATCAACTTCACTGATGCATGAAAGCAAAGCAGAGTCCACCTTCAAAGGTTGAAAGCTGGCATGAACTAAGTGTCCCTTAAGCCAGCCACTCATCACAGACTACAGATGTGGGCAGGTGCTCCAACTGGACAATGATATTTTCACCTTAAACTTCTGTTACTTGAAGAAATTTTTTTTTTAAAATTTAAGCTCTCCTCTTTCCACAATACCTTTATGCTGTTTTTAATAATTCCAGCAGCCTAAAGAACAAAGTTTTCAATAATCTTCTCACGGCACTGCCCACTACCCCAGTGACTTTCAGATCACAAGATCAGAGAAACCTGCATTCAGACCCAAAAGTTAATAGATCCATGCTCAGATCACTCCAGCCTCACTAGAGATGGACAACACAGAACTAATTTTAGTATGAGAGTACTAGCATGGCTGAGATGTGCTTTTAGATGGCACTGATCTCATTTCATGGTCTTCACCTCAGTCAATCAACCTGACAGAAGTCCAGGTAACTGGCTGGGAAAGGCCCTTGTTAGCAGGAAGCATGGAAAAACTCAAGTCTGTTTTCCTATCAGAATCACAATAGCACACAGCTTGGCTGATGTAAAAGATTGCTATCTTATGTCATGGCTGTAAAAGTCCCTCATTCTCCTTCAAAGCCTGACGCCACAGCTTTTCCTACAGGAAATACAGCCAGTTTACACACCGTTTGTCAAGCTGTGCATACAGCAGAGTGGCCTTTGGGCTTACTCAGACTGTGACAACAGTGCTACAGTTGTAAGGTCAACTCAAAGCATGCTTTGGACACATGATATGCACATAGAAAAGCTGGAATTGTATTTTAACCAGCAAGTTAGGTTAGTGTTACATAAACTGGGCACTGACAACATGTCTTTGTCAGGGAGTTGTGACCTTTACGTGTTTTACCACAGTCTGAAACAAAGGAAGCCCTGCTGCTCGGCCACTCAGTCTGGGGTGCTTTCACTCCACTTTCCAATATGCAATCTCATGTTATGACTGATATCCTTCAGAGTAGGAAAATGTGTTCCTGAGGGACTTAACTTGAATCACAAACATAACAGAGATGAAGAATGCTAGCAAAGGAACTATGTTATAAAGTAACTGGCAGTACTACAAGTGAGCAGTCCTTCAGGCTGGAGACAAGTGCAATGCTTCCTCAAAAGTCTGAGAATTGTAACTAGTCCCATTACAAAACAATCTGGAAGGTTAAAGCTGTCAGATGCTATGCACCCACACGTCTTACATACCTGTTTTCACTTAAGTACCTGGTTTGTACGCACATCTAGGCACACATCTCCCCTGGCATTTCTATCATGAGGGACAATGCTCAATATTGCCATCTCCTTGAAAACTGCCTCAGCTGGAACACTGTACTGTGATACTTACTCTCTACCCTTCAAACTGGCAGAGACCCCATGAAATTTTTGACATGTTCTTACAACGCAAACAGTGATGATTTATTGAGGATCTCTTCCTATCAAGTGCTCCTTACACCTTCCTCTAGTCACGTGTCATTTACACCGTTATTTGTAAGATCATCTTGGATTCAAACACCTATTACAAAACCACAAGCACCGCTGTACAAAAATTTAACAACAGAGTGGTTCTTGTCAAATCCAGCATGTCCCAGTCAGCCCTTGACTTCCTTATGTCTGCCTGTCTGTCTTCTGCCCTGTACAGGTATCCAACTTCAACCCGTACATTCTATTAATGTGCATCCAAGCTGGGCATGATTGGTTACAAAGTCACACACACCTTATGCCAACTCACTTTGCACTTGAAATGCATGCTTGAAAAATTGGAATGCGCTATTTCAAATCTCTTTGTTGCCTAATTCATTATACTTCAATATCTGGAAGTCAGAGGTGTTCTTATGAGTCAGCATACGCTGGGAAAAACCCACCACCACCACCAAAACAACCCACATAAAAGTAGCTCTTTAATTCCTCCCTTTAAAAAAAGTCAGAAGCATCCTCTGCGTTCACTCGAGCAGAGACAAGGTGAAAAGCAGCTGGAGCAGCTTGGCCAGTGGTGTCAGCAGAGCACGTTCACTGAATTTTTGCCGCCTTTGTAAGGCAGCTTTGAAATTTCAGACTACGACTAAACTTCAGCTACAAACGCTGAGCCTGCGATGCACACAGCAGGCACATGGCAGGCACACATCCCAGTGCCATCTGAGTGACAACCACGTCAGTCTATCCCTGGTCAGCTCCTGGGAACACCGCTTGGAAAAGCAGGAATCAAAGCAGCAAAGCCACTATAAAACATTTACATCCTAATTATCTCTTTGCATCGGTCAGACTTCTCCACCATCCACCACCATTTCTCACCTATTCTTTTTAAATCTTCTCATATATCCCTAACCTAAGGGAAAAAATAAGTCTCTAAAGGAATAAGCAATACCCAAATACTTCAAAATTTGTAATGTTCTCATACTGCTTCACATACCTGATATTACATTTTAAAACCAGGCTTACAACACAAGCATTTTCTAAGCTTATTTCCCATTCAGTGACAAACATATTTTCAGTTGTCATATCCATTTCATCCCAAAACATACTTAGGAATTATTTTTATGGCACTAATTGAAAGTCAACATTAAAAAATTCTAAGTCCTTATATTAACAACCATTTCCCCATAGGAAATTTCCTCCTTTCTATCTGTCTGACTACTGCACACAACTCATACATGACAAACAATACTTTGCAGTTTGTTAAAGTGCTGTGTAGCATAATCACGTAAATTAGATTGTCCCAATGCATTGTATATCAAAAAGCAAAGCTAAAATCAGGCTTCCAAATCTACTTTATTACTTGATTTCTGAATGCTTAACTGTACCATTGTTATCTCTGCTAAAAGTATTTAGTTATCATACATCTGGATGAAGTCTAACAGAAGGCCAAACTATTATGTGAAAAGCAAAAATAAAGTTGTGCAATTTTCTACGTACTTACGGCTGGCAACTCAACATGTCACCATCCCCTACTTCTGCACCTTACTTCCACCTTTTTCTCTACAAAATTCTCTGGGTAAAGCACTGTGCACCACAGCTGTATCCAGGCACATCTATGCCGATGGCCCAGCTTACCCGCCCTGTCTGTCACAAGGAGCTGGATTCTAGGCGCCCTGTGCTCACTGCAGACAAGAACTGTGACCTTCTGCATCTGTCAGATGTTGACTTCTAAGAAACTAAAGACTTCAATCTCTTTAAGACCTCTGCAGCTGGCAGATTTGATTGAAATCGGCCAGAGAACTAAAATTACTAGGTGGAGAATGAATAGATAGGGCACATACATAAGCGCTTCTTACAGACAGAGAGCTTTCCTTTGGAGACCAAGCTGAAAACACACCCAACAGGAAAAGTTAGTTTTCAGGGACCAAATTCTAATTAAAAAAGATGGACTTCTACACTGTACTCTGAAGCTGACTAACTTCCAGTTTGATATGTCACACAAGAGCACACAGGTGATGCACAGCACAATCTCTGCCCCAGACTATGCTGAAAAGATGTTGCAGCACAGAAGCGGTGCCCTCGTTTTGCTCTTTCCAAAGCTAACTTTCTGAATAGCAATTTATGGTCAATTGTCTCAGATCATCAAGATACCAAAACGATAACAACACCCCTCTCTCCAAACCGCAGGTGCCTTCATCTTTATGCTTTCCCCGATGACACACACCAGCCCTTCTGAGACCTTGACCACGCGGGGCAGGGAGGTGCCAACCCGCCAAACTTCTCCGGAGCACAAGAACCACAACCACCCCTCACCATCACTCCCCGGCGGTGCCTGCAGGAGCACCCGGGGGGCAGCAGGCCGCCGCACCACAAAGGCCCGCTGGGAGCTGCACCGCCCCGGTCCGTTCCGGCCCCTCAGCCCCTACCCAAG
>NW_008584779.1:0-16353 GCF_000691845.1 Merops nubicus | reverse complement strand
GGAGCCTTGGGCCGAGCCCTGGCGGCACCTCCAGACGGGCCCTGCGCCGCCTGCAGCCGGGGGGAGGAAGCCGAGCCCCTGTTTCCCCGATAGCTTCTACGTGGGAGAAGCTCGTCCCTGGGCCACGCGTCAGGGAGAAGGCCGCCTAGCTACCCCCGAGGCCGCGGCAGTCCTCCCGCAGGGTGCTCCAGGGTGGCTGACATGAAATCGGCCAGTGCCCCGCAGACCCCGAAGGAGGTTGTGCTCTGCTTCTGTACTGATTGGCATCTCTTAATTGCTCCTGGCTTTTTAATTAACACCTAGCAGTGTGTTTCCATCGCAATCTAGCTGCTGTGTGGTTCGCCTCTCTAGAATGCTGTGAGATGTAGAGAAATGCATATTAAAAACATCAAATAAAATGTTGGGATTTCTCTGGACAACAGAAATTATGGCAAATGTCTAAATGTCATAGATTATCAGTTAATTTACCTTTCTGAACATACTTGGCTAAATGCTGGCAGGTTAGGAAACATCCGTATCATGGAGTTAAGTGTTATAGGAAGGTTATGCGTGGATTCACTGGTATATGGTTGGTGTGATAAAACACTCAACTTCTTGCAGAGATTTTTTTTTTTTTCCCTTAATATTTCCAGACACTTTGGTTTACATCACCTGAGTTCTGCCTAAACAAATACAGTATAAAAATATACATGCTTACATCTCTTAAGTTTTATATGCACAGAATGTATTTATAGGTCTATCAAACAGGATGAGTGAGCTTTGATACGTAGGTGTGCACAGTTGCAGTGGGCAGTTCTGAAATTCATCAGCTTATAAGATAAGCAAGTTTTAGAGAATGTTTAGGTGTGCAAAGAGGGAAAACAGGAGTGTGAAAAAAGTAGTTTTTGTTTAAATGCAGAAAGAAGAAGTCTGCATTGTACTCCACTTTAGCACACAGACCTGCTCGGGAAAAGTTTTGTGTCTGCAAAGGAAGTGCAAAGTTTCAGATTTGTAAACACAGTTGAACACAGTAATGTAGCTATAATTTTTATAATATTATAATTAATGGCAAATTTTATATTTTTTTTATAATATTTGCCATTTTTATGGCTGATGTTGGGGCAGGGGGGGTGGAGGGTCATAAGGCCCTGTGGAAAATAACCTACTTTTGCCGAAGAATTCTAAAGATTAGTCTGAGCAAACAATTTAACTCAGCTCATTACCATAAAGATACTTTTCCTTGTTAGTCATCAAGTATTTGCTTTTCCATCTCTACTGTTTTTCTCAGTTGAAACTTACATTTTCTGTGACAATGACTCATCCATCTATAGCCAGAGCAAAATTCCAGGTAAGCATTAAACATTATCCTTTCCTCACAATGGTTAAGTAAGTGCGTGCTCTTAGAGTACTTTCCTAGGATTTTAGAGCACTTTATATCCATTCATTCATTAATCCTTACCAAAGAAAGCTGAAGAAAATAAAATGCAGAACAACTTATTTTCATGGAGTCTGATTATTTTAAACATGAAAGCTTTCGCATAACTCCACGCACATAAGGCTCTCCAGTCCTTGCCCATGGCAGGGAGACCGTCACACAGTGTACTTCAGGACTGGCAAGATGGTGGATTTTCTCCCCACAGCATTACAGTGAAAACAGAATAGGATGGAAATGGTCTAAAAAGTGATAATGGAAATAGATGGACCACTGCTCTTGAGGTACAGCACTGAAATACGTACTTCAGCTGTTTGTTTACAACTTGCATGAGCTGTGCAGCAGATCGAGCTGGATGTCACAAGCAGGCTGGTCCCTGCTGGGGGGATGTCCTTTTCACTCTGATTCTGGATGTGTTCCTATAGCAACAGTCTACCAATACAACTGTAGATAATACTGTAATAGAATCTTATCTTCACGTGCCCAACCCAGTCTCATGATTCTTTAAAGACTTTAGTCCGTGAAAAAATTTACACAGGTATTCAGCATCTTCAAGTAATCTACAATTAGAGGCAGAAATGCTACTGTGGAAAAAGAAACTGAGGGGATTTGAGGCAGAGGTTGTACAGGGGAGAGGAGCCTGTTGGGGTAAATGTCCCTGTTTATTACCCACTCAGTATGCTCCCTCAACACTTACAAAAACGTTTAAGTTCTTCTCTGCAGCCTTCCACTTACAGCATGAGAACTATTTTGTCATTGTTTGAGTTTATGTTGTGTCTGATTCCACTCTTTGTTACCTCTGTCTTCACAGGCAATTATTTCTTTGTCCTGAAATAACCATACAAACACCCTGGACCACAACATACACTTTAAAAAAATGCAGTAAGTATTCAGTTCTTTGTCTCTGTTTCCCTCATAGATAAGCCCACACAGGATTTTTTTTTCCTTCAGATTTGCACATTTCTGTTTAAGGTTTACTTTTCACATACTGTGCTACTGTGTAGTTTTTCCCTCTGGTCTAACATCTAAACCTTTGAATTCTTCTAGATGAGAAGTCAGTCATTTCCTTTCCCATAGTTTAGAAGAGAGGAAAATAAATGTATTTGTATATATATTTTACAAATGGAAATAAATAGGTCCCCTAGGTAAAACCCCACCATTTCAGCCTGTGATGTACAATGTGTTAATGTATTTGAGGGCAAATGCACTGAATTACAAAGAAACAATTTTCTTTGTAACTGCTACCCCCTATTCTCTCAATCCATATTTGTTCAAAACTGGAAAGACTCTCTGAATATTACTCCATTACTTATGATCACCAAGCAGATGACATTTATTAAGGAATATCTCAAATACAAAGTCTGTAATGGAGGTTTTTCCTAATCTTATTATTGCAAATCTCCCTTCTCTTAAAAGCTCTTGTATTTTTGGTATTACAAGAATTACTTTTTGCATTCAGGACTGACCTGCACCAAAACCCTATTGTGGGAAATCTAGATTTTGCAGAGCTGAGGTTATAAAGCTTCAGAAAGCAGAAGGATTGCCGAGTTTTGTTTACCAGGAATCTGGCTATATTTTTTTTTTAAAAAAAAAAAAAAGAAAGAAAAAGCATTATTAATAAATACCTCTTTCTATTTTTCTATTTGTTTGGAAAAGCTTATACTTGTTAAGCATGGAAATGATTTAAATTATAGAAGCTTGTCCATTAATAGTTGATTTGTCAGAGGTCACCTTTTTGAATAGGTGAAGAGAAAGGAAAAGAAACATTGCCACAACCACTGTTGTAGGATTCTACTTCTAATTCTAGCACTGACTCGCTATAGCCTTGGAAAGTCACAGGACTTTTGTTCTAGAAAATACTAAATAAAGAAAGGAGCCATTCTGTACTAATAGCAAACACCCACTTTATTGTAATACTGCCTGGAGTTCATTTACAGGAAAAATCCAATGCCTTTGTTCTTCCTCTCTATGCAGCTAATAAGTCTTGCAACTAAGGATTTCCAGTTCTGCATCTTCCAATGCTACTTCCTTTATTTGCAGTTATCAAACTATTGAAGTTATCCAGATATGTAGAGTTGCTCATAGTAGTTTCTGAAAAGAGATTCACTTAATTACATGAGCAAAATAAAGGGAATGTTTCTCAAGTGGAGGAGGCCAAAAAAAAAAAAAAAAAGACAGCTATTCCAGCTATTCCCTTATTCCCTCCCCTCTATTGTCAGCAGGCTATTGGGTGACAGCAAAACAAATCAAGCTAACACAAAAATCTTACAGTGTCTGGGAAAACTAATATATTGATGATCACTTTTACTAGAAACTCGAGCTGTCGCTTTTATAGGTGTTAAATGTCACAATTCTCTCCAGCTGCAGCTCTTCCCATTTCCTCTCCAGGTTTAAGTGGGGGAATTGGTACTGTATGCCTAATGGACTGGTTTCATCTAGGTAGAATCTGCATTAGCTGTGCCCTGAGATTGAATTCCTTATTTGCTGTGGTTTTGTTTCATGCCAGTATGAGGAAGTTAAGCTTACTAATCAGAAAGTTATAGCTAGCACTTTTAGAATTAGCCAGCTGCTTAGGTAAAGGTGTGACCATTTTTGCAAGTTTCACCCTTCTGTGTGTTGTTCTGGTCAGTAGGCTGTATTCCTTAACACTCACGTTTCAGAGGCTTCTCTTTCATACCTACAAAATACTTGTTGATAATAAATTCAGTGAAACTCTTACCCAGCCTATGCTTATCCCTCATGCTGTCAGGAGTTTGTGCTTTAAGCCAAACCAGCTGAGGTTCTCCAATACTGATGCTTCATTTCACTAGATGGTACTTTGATCTGAGAAGAGTATCACTACAGCAGTGGCCTCTTGAGGGATTTGGAGGTAGAAGGCCATCTCATTACCCCAAGTAATCTTTTGCCATCTTGTGACAGTTCTGTGCACATAAAAACACTGTCACAAAAATGTGTGCTTTTTCAAAATTTAACATATAACTTTATCCTCTCATCTCTCAATAGTATTCCAAAGGACTGCGTAGAAGATGACCAATGTATTTTAAGGAATTAAGGATGGCCAGATATGCATTAATATTCAGTAGCCCCAAGTCCCTTCAAAGTAAGTAAAGCAGCTGGGGTTACTATCTGTGACCTTCTATAGAAATATCAGGTTATAAAATTAGAAACTTTCTTCTAGGTATTTGAGTTTGAAAATATCAAGTGTGTCCCTGAAGAATGCCTGGTCTGGGAGGAGGCTCTAGGTGTGTCACATTACCCCAGAGTGCTGGGATTTCTGGAAGAGCATCTAACAAAAAGGAGTGCCATGTTCCTTTACAGTTTTTTTTTTTACAGGATTTTACAGTTTTTATCAAGCTATGTTTGTTTGAGTGTTCTCTGGCTTTGCTTTGATGTCTAGTGATCCAATTACAATTGGTATAGCCACTGTGAATTTCACTGAGGCTTGGCTTGAGTTTTACCTGATCTTCAGCAATTATACTAAATGCCAACTGTGAGTCTTCTGGAAGCTACAATATGGACAGGGATTTGTAGACTGCCACTGATCAATATTAGGGTTTGCTGCCGTGTGTTAATAAAACCTTAGGTAAGGTGAGGCTGCATAGCTAAAGATGAGCAAAACCAAAGCAGATAAATGGATTGAAAGGAAAATGCTGTGTATCGTGTGTGTATGTGTGCACATATAAAATCTGGTTCAAAAGAGACTTGTTAGAACTGAACAAGTCTGAGCGAGAATTAATGGCCCACACCTGGGAATAAGAGGTGAATTCTCAAGTATCCAGGTTTAGTAACTGCCACACCTGTCCTATATTCCCAAAAGCATAAACCAGGTCTGCAAGGATTTAGATAGCTTAGCTTCTGAATGCACAGTGCCATGGCTCATTTCCAAGGCATCATCAGTTGCTGCATGAAAATCCCCACCCATAATTACTAGGGCATTATTTGTCACAGAGTATACTCTAGTGAAGAACTTTACCTTATTCATATGATATCAAGGAAAGTAAATCATTTTAGGCATTAATTTTATCCAGACTTCAAAATGGTTCTTCAGAACAGAAGCCTAAAATATCCTTCCAGAAAAGTAACAAAGTTGGAGAGGCATAGCTCTGTTTCTTCTTCAGTCTCATGGTGCTGGGAGAATGAGGACACAAATTTATTTCTTATCAATGGCTTTATTATCCCCCGCAACTTATATGATCTCTGAAATACCATACAAAGCTTAAGGAATGGCCACATGAGAAGAAAAAAGAAACTGGGAGCTTGTCACCTGGCATTGGAAGGTCCACCTGATAATTTACTCTGCCTCACTTGTGTTTGTAGAAGTGAACAGAAAATGAGTGCGTTACGCCTGGATCAAAAATCCTGTGGGAGGACAGTTTGAGAAAGTGTATTGGCAATTACAACATGTCTGTCATGCTGTCATGAACTTGTCATGTCAACCTCCTGCAACTAACATCTGGGACAATTTAGTGTATTGGCAATTACAACATGTCTGACATGAACTTGTCATGTCAACCTCCTGCTACTAACATCTGTGACAATTTTGTGCTAGGTAATCAATGACAGTGGTACTTTGGTCAGGCAAGTAGGGTCTGTCTCTTGTCCCCAGCAGAAAAGAAGTACTTACCTCTGCAGTGCCATCCTCCTTGCAGAAAGCTGATTCTCTGCATTTGGTGAGTTCACTGTTTTTTCTTTTTCTGCCTCATGGAATGGAAGCAAATTCCAAAGAAACAGTGGGGCACAGCTCTCTGCTCTTTGGCTCTGCATGCCTTCTAACATTCTATAGGCACCCAGAATAACAAAGCAATGACATCCTTGCAGGCACCTGAATCTCTGTCACAGTGAACTTACAAGACACAATCTAGTGTTAGGTTTCTGTTGAATATAAACACTGCAGCCAAATGTGTAGAAAAAAAGCCACTCTCATAGCATGTTCCAGGAACAATATCACTGGAGAAGGGCTCATCTGATTTATTTTTTTCTCCTCTCAGCAGTAACTAGATTAGATTTCCCCCTGACAGTCAGGATAAGCTTTACAGTCCCTCCATTGCTAGCCGGTCCTCAGAGGTCCTCTTTCTCCACCTCACTGGCCTTAAAAACCAACTCGGCAAGTCTGTACAGACACAACTCTCCTCGTTCTGTTTTTCAGACACCATGTGGGATTTTCGTGCATCAGGCATCATTTATTTGGTCAGAAGTTCCTTAGAAGTTAAGACACCAACTGAAATTATCAGGAGTTTTGCCTGAGGAAAGAATTCAGGATCAGCAATGTTACAGCAAAGTTGATGTCAGTAACTTAGAGGGGAACAAGCTGTCTGCAAAAATTTGGGGCAAAAAGGAGTAACATGCAAAGGAAAAGTTGATGGGAACACAGAACACTTCAAAACATCGGATCTGCTCTCGAAGATTCCCAGTGCCGCGTGCGCACCGGCAATCGATATAATGCCAGCAGGCACCTGGCAGAGACCAAGTCTTCCTCTGCTGCAGCGTGGTGGCTTCCCTCAAGCCTGTTTCTCTGCATACCCAGTATTTGCTGAGCACATGCATTCCAAAGAGGACTTTACCAAGGTGTACACAATTGTACAAACCTTCAAAGCACACAATGATTGTGGTAAAAGTCACAATCGTTTGTCCAGGTTTTTGAGGCCCTCCTCCAGGGAGTACAGGCATTGCTTTGAAGTCACCCACAGACCTGGTGGAAATGTGGCTTGGCAGTTGGAGAAAAAGACTTTGCTTACCAGGAAATTAAATTCTTCGAGGTACATTGTTTATGTGTACTTTTACCTCACGTTCTCTTTTCCCTTCTGTGTAAAACCCTGTGACATTAAGGGACTCAGCAGGTGGGACAAAACTGAGGGGTGTAATGCACACGTGGGTCTTCTCCTCCCTGTGACCAAGATGAAGATGGGCTGGGCACACGCAGGTGTCTGTGCACTCCTAGCAGTGTGCACACAGGTGGCCAGTCCCAGAGGACTCCAGTGATGGGAGACTACCTCACTGCTGACAAGCTAACGTGGCACCTTGTGCTTTTCTGGTGCAATAAATAACTGGAAAACCTCAGGCACAAATGCCAGTGCTTTAAGCACAGAAAGGTTATGACAAAATATGTGTGAACACTATCTTAATGCAGGAGTATTTATTCAACACTGGTGTATGTCACCAGGAGAGAATACTGCAGCAGCATATTCTGAAGCAGTCTGTATGTCTTTGGCTTTCATCTTGTGAAATCACTCTACTAGTGGCCATAGTTTTAGTGGGAGTTCACAGAAAACTCTCAGGTACTTCATGCTATAGCACCATTGGTAGCTGAGGTGTGGGAAAAATGAAGAGTGTGCATGCTTTTAGTTCCTTTCTGAGTGTTTTTAAATAGATTTCTGGAAGGACTTTCAGTGGGCTTAAAATTTGATGCTTGTCACATGTTCTGATACTCTACCACCAGATGAATTTTTTTAGCCCTGACCAAAATACATAGATTCCAGGACTTAGAAGTATTTCAGTGCTGCAAGGGAGGCTTGAATAATTAGCTCTGAAACAAATAGGCAAGGGGCAGAGGGGTGTAGTCTAGCTACCTGAAGACTGAGTTTGCAGTTGGTGGGTCAGAAGATCTGGCCTCTACCTGCTGCATTTCCCACAGTTTGAATATTTAGCCTTTTCTTATAAGAGGGGTATTTAGAGTTTGATTGTCATCCATAAAATAGAGGCACAAATTTTTGCATATCCAGTGGAAATGGCAGCTGAGCCTACACAGCCATCTATGTACAAGGGACAACTACAGTTAGGAGACCCACAGTGTCTTGCACTTCCATAAAAGAGAAGGAAAGAGAAACCTCAAACTTTATCAGTGACATCCTGAGCTGGGTTAGCAATGTTTATGAGTAAAGGGGAAAAGTAATTCCCATGTGGCCTAGACCCTACCAGAGATACAAATGATCTCTTGATGACTTCAGTGTAAATGACCCATAAACCCTGCACTTAGTTATATAAATACTTCCATCTAATAAGTCTGTCTAAAAAAAAACCCAGAACATTCATGCTGGTGTGGAATAGCCCCCTTTTTAATGGAAAATACTGACCCACTACCAGCTGTACTGTCTTTCCAGCCTACAGCCAGCTGTGCTGCCTGGGGTAACTGTCAACAATTGTTTCTCTGACAGGGAGCAACACGGTTCTGTGCTGACTTACACTTCTCTGTCCTCCCTTTTTGGCAGCTGAGTGTCAGACTCCAGGCAACCAGCACGGATTCATCACCCCCATGCTATGGCTTCTGTGGCATGCAGGTTTTTAAATTACCATAAGCTTTTTAAATAAAATCATATATTTTAGTAAAATAAAATCCGATAGTGTAGCACCCAACAGTAAAACATGTTACATGAGTTCTTTTTAGAACTGTGCAACTCATGTCATTAAAGATCTGGAATTTTTGCCTGTTTTTAAAGAATACAGGTACATATATATTTTAAAATACAAATTTTAAAATTATAACATTATAGCATAAAATTTCATTTTATTTTGCCATGTTAAATTTCACTTTATTTACCACATTATGTCATAAATGTGGGCAGTTTGTACTGCTTATATTCCCCGCTAATAGAATGTTTGGGCTTGTTAAGTAATGTAGGATTTATTTTATTAATATACTACATTTAATTTGTGTGAAAGTAGCATGTAGTTTAATTGTTTAGGCCTGAAAGAATTATTCAACATGAATAATTTAGACTCCAAAAACTTATTCCCATTTCCTACCTTTAATTACAGAAGTAGAAGGAAAAAAATACACATTTTTGCAGTATGGGAACCCAATTCATATTTAGTTCATTTTTTACTTAGAAACACAAGTAGTTGGCAAAAGACTTTGTTTGGAACTAGACACTTCTCAGCCCTGGGCTCTTGCTGAATTATTAGGTTTGATTATTCTCTAGCTCTGCTATGAACTGTATGGCCATGTAAGTCACACACACTGTTGCTATCTCCTAGCTGAAGAGCAGTACCTTTTCAGCATTGGTTTATGAGGATTTAATACCAAAACTTCTTGCAAACAGCCTAGCACTATCACTGGCTTTTTACCTTCTGAAGTATTATTGCAAACAAAACATAATTTTTATGCCTCCATAAAAAAGGTGACTTCCATCAAAAGAAGTCTTCTGGTTTTATTCGTATGCATTCTGATAATATTTCTTTAAACCACCCTGTAGCTCAGCTGTCAGCTGCCTTTTAAAACTACACAGAAGGAATGGTTTGTTCCAAGCATCATAATTTGAGGTAGCTAGTCCTGTTTTCCTCTAAAACTTTGAAATGTTCTTGTAACCTCCCAACTTTAGTTTCTAGATTTTTATGGTACTGTGATCCTTTCAGAAAAAAAAAAACAAACCTACTGATCGTTAGACTCATCTGGTTTGTGATTAACTCTTACTGCACTTAAGACTGGTTTTACTTAAAGTGTAAGATTCCTGTTTGAACAGAAAAAATGTAAATACAAAGGACTTGTGGAACTCATGCAATGATGAGTAATGTCACCTTATTTTTATGAACAGGACTGGCGTGCTGAACGTTAGTGTGTGCAGCTTCTCTTTCTGTGAATCCTCACCAGGCAGAACAGGTCTTATCCCAGCAGGCTGAAGTGCCAGCTACTTTCTCTGGATGTTCTGAGTGCCCTTTGGACTCCCCCCAGGGAATGAGGGCCCACAGCTCCTTCCACTGGCCAGCAGCTGCAGCAGAGCCGGTGCCGCCCCACCGGCCGGCTGCGTGGTCAGTCTTCAGGTGCAATGACCCTGTGGCAGGGTCAACGTGCTGCAGCTGGAACTCCAGCACTGTATGCCAGCTTGTAAGTGCAGCTGCCTTCTAAGGCTCATCTTTGTGCAGTGGTTTTTCCTAGGTGAGTCAGGGAAAATCTGATCCCAGAAGTACCACTGTTATTAGCTTGAAACTGATAACAAAACCATGATCATCTTCCAGCTGAGATTGCCTCTGACTTGCTTCCTTCCTCTCTGCATCTCTCGTCCCCCAGTGTTGGTGGTTGCTCTGATCATGGTTTGGATTCATTGGTGGTGTCACCGAGTGACTCTAAGAACTTTGCAGAGCTTCCTTGTGACTCCCTTCCCTCTTGCTGCCTTTGACATTTTTAATTTAGTAGGCCAGCTCCTGCTTAGATTACTCATGCCAGTAATCCCAGGGCTGGCAGTGGGATAATTAGAGAAAGCTGAACACAGCTTTCAGGGAGGCTCAACAGGGAGGTCAAATTTTCAGATACAAGATGGCATCTACACTGAGCAGTAAAAGTACTTTCTATTAATATAGGCTCAATACTTCTAAAACCTGACATTCTAAAAGATGAGTCAAGTGTAGCCCCAAACCTTTCTGCCACTGAAGTCAGATGCTTGATGACACTAATAAAAGAAGGGTTGCACTAAAGGTACATTATCTTCATATCTCCAGGTATTAGTCCTTAATGCCATAGATACTTCAAGCATCAAATATTTGCAGGCTGGGAGTCAGCAACTGTGAGCTACTGGATAGTGAAACTATCATATTGTCTTCAGTATTTGCAGTAGCTTCAATGTAAGACAAGTGTAAAACACCCACCAGAACCTAGAGCTGTCTCAGAGGTGTCATGCAGTTCTCATCCCACTGAAGCCTGCCATGGATTCAGCAATGCATTCATCTGTGGAACAACAGCATGAGGCTTTAATCTCCATACTACAGTTTGTCACTTTTTACTACATTTTTACTCTTTAATTTTGATCCTTGTAACAATCTCCCTTAAAGGGGAGTAAAGCTGAATTAGATTTTTTCTTTTTGAAAATACTTTGAGGTCAGGAAAAAGTAACACCTAAGTCAGTGGCAAGGTTCCTCATTACTTAAATACTACTTCCCAAAGTGTATGAAGCCCATCTTTGTAACATACCTTCTGAAACCCAGATGATTTGGGATTGACCATGGTCTCCTTACACATCGCCAAAGTTATGCTTACCCCAATAAACTATCTTTTGCATTAAAAGAGCAGGTGTGAATAATGTTACAGGATGACTACATGAATATTTTCAAAGGATCAATGCATGGTCAGAACACATGCCCAATAAACAGACAGGTATTTTCTTCTTGTGTGATGCAGTGTTACATTGCAGTGTTCACATGGGTGTGCTCCAGAACAGATACCAACCTACGTGTTCAGCCTTAGCTGCTGCTCAAGTTAGTACTGCAAATTAGTATTTTTAGGAGAAGCTGGTAATTGTGCTGCATTTGGGGTATCCTGCAAGTGAGGAGATGCTACTGCTGTAATCAGTGGGATTTTGTGAAGTAGTGATGCACACCCTAAGGTGTGCAGTCCAGCCAACATGATGCCTGGTGAAATATGGAGACCCCGTTATTCCAGTGTCTAGGTTGAGGTGCAGTTCAGGATACTGAGATTTGCAAACCAAAGTTCCCTGCACAGCTCATGGAGGCACTTTGAGGGCATCTAAATTAAATGCCTGAGGTTGGTGTCACCTGTATGCAAGCACAGGTACAAGTTATGTTTCAGTTTTCTGGGCTTACAGGACGGTTAAAACTCCATTTTTTTATTACATCTTGGATGCTGCCATGAAAAGTACTCAGCCATATTCTAAGAGTTACAATTTTCAGAGAGTATTTTGAGAACACTCTGCACCTAAAAGCAGAGTTTGGAACTGAGTTTGAAGTATGATCTCTACCCCATTACTATTCTGCTGCAGAGTTTGTATGCCAGCTAAGGGTCTGCACCGGTTCCTACTCAGTTGGAGTCTTCAATTCAATAGACTAGGGCTAGGGTCTAGAAAAAAAATAAGCTGTATTTCCTGTACACTCCCTTAAGAAAACAATGGCAAAAATCAAAAATAAAAGAATGACATTTTCTTGGCAGTTTACAGCAGTAATAAATTTATTTCAAAATAAAAATTAATTTAACTTCTCCATTTAAAAAAAAATTTCAAGGAAATGTATAAAGCATAGTGTTTCATTTCTAGGGAAGCAGTAGTCAAACTTTTGCATGCTCATTGGTTGTGATATTAGCTCAGGACATAGGAGAAATTAAATTCTCAGTATTGCTACTTATTTCTTGTGTGGCCTTGGCAAATCATTCCCTTTCCCAGCTCTCTAGCTGTGAAATAGAGAGTAATGACACTGCTCCACCTCCCAGGGAGATATAACCATGAATAAATTAAAGATTGTGAGCTATTCATAATGAGAGAAACAACTGAAGTTCATAAGGTAGACAGAAGATTGGAAAGTAAATTCAGGTGTGAAATAAGGGAGGTTATTGCTTAGTCAGAGGTAAAAGACTAGAGAGACATAATTTGTGGATAGGCCAAATATTGAGCAAAGGGTTAATGGACGCATACCAGAGGTAGAACTGTAAACATCATTCTAGGAAGTCTTGTGGCAAAGGTGATGGCCTGATCCTGCAGAAGAGAAGAGTACAGTGAGAGGTGAGGAGAAGTACTATCACATTTTTTTTTTGTGCTATTTCAACTGTATGTTCTTTGGAGCAGAACTTAACCCTGTATCTGAAAAGCATTCCGAGTATTCTGGGAACCATGAATACGGTCAGTGAAATATGGTCCTAAATATAGGAGAGGAATTATGTATGTAATGACTCATTAACCATGCAAAAATTGTGAATGGATAAACCAATTCCAGCTTCACAGACTGATTGTACAGGATTGCAGGTGACAAATTGGAAACAGATTAGGTTATGAGTGCCGTTGGAATGGACGTGAGCAGGAATCAGGCAACTGGAAGTGAAAAGATGCTCCCAGTCAGTAATTGCACAGGGCTGAGCTTTCAGGAGAGGAGCCAGAAGTCAGCAGAGCACAAGGACAGCAAGGGTTGAGGACCATGGTCATAGAGACCCTGAAGACAAATGGAAGGATACAAAAAGAGAAGAGGAAGATACCATGGAGTTGAGTTGGTTCTCCTTGGAGTTGTAAACAGTGTTTCACCAAAGGAGAAAAGCTGTTGTGTTAAGTCATTAATTTATCTGTCATTGGACCAAAATGCACACCAAAGATGGTAATCATTCACCAGCTGCCTTTCCCAACTGAAGGGAAGGTCCTGGTTGATTTGTCATACCATGCTGCATACTGATCTACCAGCCTCCAAGATTTTGGCACATAAAGCCTTTTCCTTTGAAAATGGTCATGTGTGGCAGCTTTTATATGCAGTTATCATATTTCCCCTCCCTGGGGCAGAAAACACAGGAGAGGGGAGAAGTTTGTGTTTCATTACACCACAACAGGAAAGATGGTGGATTGCCAGCTCTTTATTCCCACAGGCAGCTCCTGCTGCTGTGACCCTGCCTGCTCCCCAGGTGCTCTCAGGGCAGAGCACTGTGCCCCGCTGAGCGGAACGTCTCCCTGTCCCTCCCAGGGCAGCCCAACGTCCTCGCTGCTCCGCAGGGCCCATCCCTGCCCTGGCCAGTCTGTCTCCTCTCCCCCCACCCCTTCTGCAGGTGGGAGAGAGGAGAGGTTGGGCTGTGGAAGCTTTCACCCCAAGTAGTTTTGTGTGCAGACAGGACATTCTGGAGCTTTGTCAGTAGCGATGAAAAAGTCTAGTTTAACACGGTAGTAAAATAAACGTGTAACAGCACTCTGATTCATAAACGGGGCTGCCACAAGCCATGTTCTGTCCACACTCCTGAGCTGCTGGATCAGAAAGCCGAGCGCTGCGCTGCCCACGCAGCCTGTAAAGCCAGCCTGGATCCTGTAACAGGTAAACTGTTCTGCAGCCCATGGGCATCAAAGGCCTAAGAACAGCACAGGAGCCAAGTTCAGGTGAAGAGACCTCAGTGCTCTGATAAAATTAGAAGCAGCTCGTAGTAGTCACAAAACAGACACAGATAGATATTCACGTTCCTCCACAATTATGTTTTTCTATTCAATTTCCTTCCCTATCAGCACAAATGAGTGCAGCTGACTTTGCATAAATGGCTTTTGGTGCTGTTTTGAATTGTGGAGCACTTTCCCCATCCTATTCTAGCTCCTAGACAGCAAGGTCTGCTTTGAGATGGAAGAATAGCACCCTCAAGAGTTGACAGCGCTGCTTCAGGGAGCTGTAGTATGCAACACACATCCTTCCTCTTTTAGTTAACTTCAGCTCCCTGATACATGTCACTGAAGCAACAAAAGTGAAACGTTTCTCTTGACATAAGATTTGAAGTATTTGGTATCAGTCATTGTTGATATGAATGTGGAATTTTGCATTTGTGCTTGTCTGAGGGATGATCATGTTCTAAACATTTCATTTGCCTTCAGAGGAGGGACAATAAAAAGACTAAGAATTGTCTTATTTGTCTCAGTCTGGGAGCCTCATTTTAGACCATATTAAAACAATATCAACAGGAATTTATGTTTTCATGTAAAAAGAGATTATTTAAAAGTTCTTAACTTAGATAAAAGTGGTCTGTGTAAAAAAAAAAAAAAAAGGCAAACCAGCCCTTAAATTGTGGGGACTTGTTCGTTAATTACAGTAATTAGGAATGGAATCTGATCCTAAACTTTCTGATTTACTTTGAATTTCTTTTAATATGTGGTTAGGCCTTAATTTCAGAATGATTCTAAAATGTGAGAGTGCTTTAAGACTACAGAGGCGTAGGTATTGTTATTAAACAACAAACTTAGTTATATGCTTCAGCTGTTTCATGCAGCACTAACCTTTTATTTTAAGTGTCCGTGGCCTGTTCCTGTTTCTGCTGACTTCAGAGTCGGATAAGGCCTTTCAGAAGCTCTGAGTAGAAACTCTTCACCAGCTACTACTACAAACATTTCTCCCAGCAGGCAAAACATCCAGGGTTTGTCCCTTTTCTCGGAATGAGTTCACTTGAGTAGGACAAACAGAATTTGGACAATCGGGTGCAGGCAGGGACATTTTTCTCTCAACTCTGAGGCATCCAGAACTTGCTCTTGTCACAGACTTGAGGCTTCTGCTCTATGTCATGACTTTGTTCAGTTCTTCCTACTGACTTTTTGGTTGTTTGGACAGTGCTGCAGCTCCCTTGGACCACAGAAGCACCCTGCCAGGCAATGCTGCTGCGCTGAAGCCAACACGGATCGTTATAGAAAATACTGACTGTATATAAAAATAATTAGAGATTGATTTTTTTTCTCTTGCTAGTGAAAGGTGAAAAGTATATTCTGTAGTCTGTAAATTAGTGTTTCTCTGCTGTAATTACAGAATCCATTCTCCTAAGAGAATAGGAGTGCAAAAGCCAACCGACTCCGCTGGCCTTGCTTTTGCTGCTGTAACAGAGATTCACATGCAACTTGTGTGATACAGAAACTTGAGTTCCTGGTGCATTGTCATTTTGTTTCCTGTTAAAGACTTTGTAAATTATTTTTAATCACAAGGAATCTGTCAAGCCCTTTCTGAGCAAGGAATTTACTGTCACAAGTTTCTGGTTTACTATAAAATCCAGAAGTAAGACTTGCAGCAATTCTTTTTTCTCCATTTACCACTATGTTTGAATCACTGTCTCTGCAGATCTTACTGTAGCAATTTTAAGCCTACACCTCCTCCAAGGGCCTTGACTTGTCTTTTCTCTACGTCAGTTTCAAAGGGACCTTCTGGACAGCAGAGTTAAACCCCCTTGGGGCTTACTAAGGTGCACCTGGGAGGTGTGGAAGGCAGGACTGATAAGACACATCTGCTGTGCCGACTGCGAGGGATCTCGTCAGGAGGAAATCGGCTGCATCCTGAAGCTTGAAACGGGGGCTCTTAGGAACGCTGTAGCTTTACACAGAGCTGCTGTAGGAACATCCAAGGCTGAAACGTGCAGCTCCTCTCTCCGGTCCCGCGGTGCGGGAACATCGATCGCCTCCTCCGGAGGCTCCAGGAAGCGGCGGTGGAAGGCAGACAGCGTGTGCAGGGAGGCTGCCGGCGGGGCCGGGCACATGCCGGGGCTCCCTAGCTCCTGCCGCGCTGCGCGCCGGGGAGCGGGG
>NW_008584778.1:36875-78050 GCF_000691845.1 Merops nubicus | reverse complement strand
ATGTCAGACTGCAACGTTTTCATGTTTGGAAGGAAAAAACAAAAGGCTTGGACCCAATAAAACCTCCAAGTCCAGCCTGAAATGGCATCTTTTAGTTTCTATGTTATTAGGTGCTTATCTCCACCCCTGTTAGGCTGTGAACACATGATAACAACCATGCTGTGCCTGCCTGCCCGTTACACGTCTGACTGCCTCCACCACTGCGATGCACAAGCAGGATACTGCAACAACCAGACCTTGGAGGGCTGCTGAGGTTCATCCCTTACTGCCCTGACCTGCTCTAAAACTAAAGGGTTAGAGCAGCCTATAGAAACCTCTCAGCTATGTGTCTCTCTTTATAAATAGCCAGGCATCTTAAGGCAGACAGGGAAACCCTGCTGGGCTGCTGCTATTTTTGCAGTCCTCTGGATTTGAAGCAGTTCACCTTTTCAAGGATAAAAATGCTGACGAGCCTGAGATAAGGCTGGCCCTTGGCCATTTGTAGGGGTCCTGTCTGGTGTGAGTCATGAAAATCTTGCAAGGAGGACCATGTGGTCCAGGGATGCTGTTCTCTGTGCAAATGGAGCCGGTGTCCTCGCAGAGCCCAGATGCAGGCATAGGTGCCTGACTGTGTAGATGAGCCTGCAGTGGTGGTGACTAACATTTCTTCCCTGTGCACTGCTCCTGTTAAGGTTAATGGGAAGCTGTTCTTAAGGAAAAATAATAAAAATCTTTTCACAGGGGGATAATTTTAGATCAAATGATTTCATTGTCTTTTGGGCTGATTTCCCTCCATTCAGTGTGATGGGGTGTAGATAAGAAGGGACTTGTCCCCATGGGGTTATAATCCTGCTGACTTTAAAGCATGTCCATTGTAGAGTTTTCTGGGGGTGGGGGAAGTCATATGGGACAAGGATTCCATCAAACATAAAATCAGAACAGCTCATCATGAAACAAAGGAAGAACTTTTTCTACACTTTTTAAGTGAGCAAGTCTATTTTCTAGCCGCACTTCTGCCAGATCCTCTGCAA
The DNA here is from genome assembly GCF_000691845.1 of Merops nubicus. Taxonomy (NCBI): domain Eukaryota; kingdom Metazoa; phylum Chordata; class Aves; order Coraciiformes; family Meropidae; genus Merops; species Merops nubicus. The sequence goes on along the minus strand of NW_008584778.1, from coordinate 77,040 downwards.
CTTGCAAGGAGCTGAACAGCTGCAACAAAAAAAAGAGAACAGTGGAAATAAGTAGTATACTTTTGTTATGGTTTTGCCCTCATCGTGCCTTTTGGCCAGCGTTCTTGCTGTGGAGGGAGTTTCGCTGCAGCCAGGGCTCTGAGCAGCAGGGCTGGGCTTCACGGTCCTGGCACTGCTTTCCTCCTCCACCCACCTCACTGCCCATAGAGTCTGTGCAGGTGGCAGACCCTGGCTGCTGACTTTGTGTGGGCTGGGGGTTTCCAGAGGTGTCTGAGATGTTTAGCAGCTTTTCTAGGCAGCTGAACACATCAGGCACTTTGTTCACCTCCCTAGGAGCAAACCCCCTTAAGTGCTCTCCTGGGGGAGAAAAAAAGGAGGGCTTGGTGAGACATATCTGCCCCTCCACCACCCTAGCTCAGGTGTGAGAGGACAGAATATTTACTTAACTGTTCGGAGCTGGTGAGTGGGCAGTGGCAGGCATGAGCACAAAGGCTTTTGGGCTGTCTGTGTCACATGGGGCATCTTCTACTATCGGGAGAGCATCTTCCATGTGTGGGGTCGTGAAGCACCCATTTACCTGTCAGGAGGGATCAGCCCAGGCAGGCTTGCCTGCCTCAGCGAGAGTCAGTGATGGCCTCTGCCTCTGCCTCTGCAGCTCGTGCAATATTTATGCAGCTCATCTGACGTGGTTTTTACTCTTTCTTAGGTGTGTAAGTGCCCCTCAGTCCCTCAGCTATCCCACCCTGGTCCCTCCAGAGAGTTCTTTGGCTGCCTAAAGAGAGATTATTAAGCATCATTTCCACAGTCCTGTGCATGTTAAGTAAGTGGCAGGTAGCTCACACACAAATAAGTGCTGCTTTGGGAATGCACAGGTTAGCAATGTTGCAGCTTGATAAAATCTGCAGGTGCAAAGAGATACAAGTTTGAGATGAAACTGCAGTGAGCTTCTTTAACCAGCAAGGAAGGAAGGATCCACACTGAAGAAGGACAGCTCTTCCCTAAAGCAGAGGAAAATACCTGACAAAAGAGGAAAGTGTGGGAATGAGGATAAAACCCGAGGCCTCTGCCTCCAAGCCATGATCTGCAGCAGCCCAGGGTGGGCTCAGGACTGGGGTGTCCCCTGGGAGCCCAGGCCACTACAGGCTCTGCTGTTTGCCCTGCAGGGAAGAGGAGAAGGGGGAAGAGTAGGAGAAAGGAGAAGGAGGAAGACATCTTCAAGGACTTCCCTGCAATGTAGTGGGAGATGGGGGGAGGCCCATCTCCCAGGTCATGTCCTCAAAAAGTCTCCTTTGGCCAGTGCAACATGCCTCTTGCACTTCCCCTTTACCGTGCTGCACCAAACCTCAGTGACATGCTAATGCTGAATCCCAGGCTGCTTTCTGTGTCAGTGTCAGCAGGAAATAAATCTCTGCCCCGTGCCAAATGTGGATGTGTGGGAGAGCCCCTGCCTTTACCCACAGAGCAGGGACTGAACTGCTGAGTAGGAGCCCAGGCTGAGGCTGTCAGAACAACCCTAATGGGGGATCCAGGGACATTGCTTGCATTAATTCTGGTGCTGATAAAACCAGTGCAAAGAAGTGCCTGAGCCTAACACAAGACATCTGTCTTCATCTTAATCTTGGAGATGAGCATCTCAGTTTTGCCTCTCCACCTTTCCTTAAATTTCCCTCTGTGCTGCTCTACAATCTTGCAGGCTGCACCAAGCACGTTTAAAACCAGCTTTCATCCACAGAGAAGCTCTTGAGGTTAGTTGGTGGCAAGCAAAGTGATGCATGGAGACTATGCCCCTCCAAATGGTGCCTCTAATGGTGAGTGCAAGGAATTGTGCTGAATTTTCACTTTTATTACTGTTCACCCATAGAAAAGAGCAACTACAGGCCAAGAACCAGTTATGTGCCTCTGCATTTTCCCATTTTCTTTTTCAACCTGGTTTCACATGACAGCTATAGTGCAGATAGCATTGCTGTAACAACAATTTGTTAAAATATATTGGATCCCAAACCTGCTTGGTAGTGACATTCTCTGGCAGAGGGAAGAGCCCTTTGTCAACAGCATATGGAAAAATGATGTTGAAGAGTTTCTCTCCAGTGAGCAGGGCCCTCTGAACCAGAACCCGTATGTAATTATGTGGGTTTTTTTTCAGATCCAAAGAAACTCTCTCTTGAATAGGATGTTTCTTGCTAGTTCGTTTGTCTGTGAATTTCCCTGGCAGGTGGCGTATAAATAGCTCTCGGGCACAAGAGATCCATGAGTTCTTTTTCAGAATACAGTATTGAGTCATTTTAAAGCCTCCTACTGTAGCTCTTTTAAAGATGAACTCGTTATTTTAAGGTTAAAATTTATGCCCAAGAAAGAATGAGAAACTCCTGGCTTAAGTTTCCTTCCCAACAAAGTGTCTTGTTTAAAAGTCAATAAAGAATAAAACTGCATCTGAGCTGGCCAGTGAAGTAAGCAGGCTACAGCTTCCCATCCTGGCCGTAGGTTGTGCTGTTTGTCACCGAGAGGCTACACCACTTTCTAGAGCCAGGAATAGAAACCAGTGTTCCTTATTCCCCAGAGCCCTTTGCCATGTAGGGCAGAGCAATCCAGCTGGATCCCCCCAGCCATCCTTCCTGCCTGGCCCCAGACACCATCCATCTTTCAGTAATTAGGGCAGAATTAGGGCAAGATCCCTGGGGACGGAGGCTGCCGGAGCAGGGCTTGCACAGAGGGCAGAGCTCATCTATATATTGAGCTGAGCCTCCTTTCCCACCTGGAAATTTTATCCAAAGAGAATTAGGGGATTTGATACACTTGTTTGGGCCTGGCACCCCAGCAGGGTAAAGCAACAGCTCTGTCATTGCCCCTGGATAGTTAGAAATATCAGATGTGTCTACAGTGCATATTCAGATAAATAGCTGCTGTCAGTGCACTGGGTATCCAAAGCTTCTGCTGACAGAGGCTTAAAAACTAAAGCAAGAAGGAAAAACACAAAGAGATCTCTTTTTTCTAGTGCCACTGCCCATGGAGTGCAGCGTTAGTGGCCTGAGGAACAATACACCGTGGCTCTGGTGCTGACTACACACATGAGATGAAGAACATATTTTGCTCAAACAGTAGGAGACCTCTTAAACAGACCCAAATGTAGTGACCTGCTATGGAAAATGTCCAAGATACTTCTCTTGTGCAAAATGCCACTATACTTACCACACATGAGTAGTGAAGGGCTATTTCACACATTAGTTTTTCAGATGGATGTATCCCATCAGTTTTCAAGGGGTAGGTTAGGATTTACTTCTCCAGACCAACATCCTTTTTTGGGGGGAAGGGCATGGCTTTGAGATTGTATGTAAACCTGAAGTGGGATATTTCACCAGATTAAACCTGTGAAAGGTGTTTTAATAGGATACTTGGGTGGAATTTTCCTTTCTTTTGTCATCAAAACGTGCCTGACTGCTTTGCCCAGAGCAGCTATCTCCTTTGCTAGGTGCATTGTGCACACATATATTGGAATTAGTATTGGGTGTTCAGACCATCTTCCTGCAATGTGGCATCCATATTCTGCCCACAGCATCAAGTGCAGTAGTGGCCTGTCCCTCCTGCGGGGTCAAAGGAATATGGGCAAATCCTGTAAGTCATAACTTCTCTCGAAGCTCAAGGTGAAAATTACAAATAGCCATTTGATGCCCGAGATGTTTGATGCATCTTTAGCATGTGTTTCTGCTACACGAGCTGTGTGGGTCACACGTGCCATCAGCACTCTGCAGTTTCCCAGCACGCTTTTAGGAGTCCTTCTTGGGGCACCCATCTCTTTCACCGCCATATCTGCTGTGAGCCCTGGACTGAGCCAGGAGCCACAGACCAGTAAGATGCAAAGGTGTTGTCCACAGCAACACAGTTTACCTGGGGCTCTTGCACTGGAACTGACACCATAAGTGGCAATCTGCTGAAGATCTGATGCCCTTTTGCTGTGTTACAGATGGACAATGACCTATTAAAGTAGTCTTATTGACTGCAAACGTTATGATAAAGTAAAATACCATAGTGAAGAAAATGTTCCTTCTGAAGAATCAAGTGACTAGATAGGAATCCATATATTATTGAAAAGGCAATAAGCAATATGCTGTGATGGGCCTCCTACAGAGACACCCTAATGCATCAGTGCATTGCTCCTTGGCTCAGAACTCACATCTCAAACTCATAGTTGCCTTCCTGGTGATTTAGGATATCCAGCATGGCCAAAAATACATTGGGAATTGCTGTACGTGACTGTGGATGCTTGGGATACGGTGGAGTTGAGATGGAAGTGCGGGCAGAAGAGCATGTGGCCTTCTCCCCTCACTGCAGCAGCTTAAAGTGAACAAAGGAAAAAAAAAAGAAAGCAAAGCTAAAGACCATTTGCATTTTATAGATGGAGGATTACTGGCAGAAGGAAATGCTCTTTCCTGGTTTTAAATCAGAAGAAAACATTTCATCATTTAATCTGACATCGTGCAGAACTCATGCTTAAAGATTTCATCTTATGGTGTTATGGCAAGGTCAGATCACTCTGCGAGTCATTACCTTGGGAGTAAGTGCGTGTTTCTGTGCATGTTCATATTTGAAAAAGATGGGAAACAGAAGAAGCCATTTAATTTCTTCCTAGTGTTTGATTTATTTGAAATAAGCAACTCTCCCTATTTTGTATGGTTCTTCGCCATTTGCATATGGATACGGATTTATGCATACTGCCTCTTCCCATGGTGGGTGTGGCAGTACAAGGGCCAACTGAATAAACAGATAAAGGAATTAAGTAAGGAGCCCAAAGCCACACACCTCTCCCAGAACCAGGCACAGCATGAGAGTTTGCAGCCCTGTGTTGTTTGCAGGCTGCCTGACTCCATCTCTCTTCTGTACCATGCACGAGAATGAAAACACAGAGATTTTTCTTTATCAAGTCCTCTTCTGCTCTACGGCTCAAAGCTGGAAATTATTTCAATGTGCTTCTTTTAATCTTCTTTGACAGCTTGTTTGTTTAAAATAAAGCCATTAGGACATTGGGATAAAGCAGCACTCACAAGTGTTTACTTAAGTTCTGATCAATCAGATAAGTGGATCATCCAGATCCCAGTGTAGCAATGTGAAAGCGATGCCTCTCCTCATTTGTGTACAGGGCTATTCCTTGATAATAGGGATATGTGTTATTCATAACCTGCTGCTGGTTGTTCTGATCATCAGCTGAAGGAGACGACATCATATGAGTTAATCGTTTAGTTCCACAGTGGCTAATGAGTTGTGTCTATATCCCAAACAAACAATTTGCCATAGCTCCACAGGAAAGTATTAAAGGTTCAGTGACAACATGCAAATAATGAATGTATTTATAGAGAGTAGAACCGAGGGACAATAAAAAGGCCCAGGTTTTTGGACCTTTTCTTTCACAACTAACAATATGATAGTAAAGGAAATTCAGATTAAAAATGTACATATGCTGTTTAGGAACTCAGTTCTCAGCTTCTCAAAAGTTCAAGCCTTTCACAGGTCCTACTGAAAACAATGGGAGGACATCTGTGAAAGATGTGGTTGTTCAGAGTCTGGTTAAAAGCAATCCAGCCTTTTTGCATGGCTCTGGTGATATAGCTCCCTCCTAAGCAAATATCTCACCAACATGTTACAGCAAGGCAGTTCCTGATTCTTACATTCAGCCCTCATAAAACCATGGATCTCAGGTAAGCACACCCAGAAAATGTCTCTCATTACTACATCAATCAAGGTCAAGGCACTATTGAGATTGTTACTTTATGGACATAAAGAGAGATCTTTTCTCTGAGGTGTGCATAACAGAAATAACAAATGGTCCCAGTTACACTGACACAGCTTCTTTGTATTCCCCATTACTTCTTCACTTTCTGCCTTTTCAGACTGTAGCCATTTGGGGCAAGACTATCTTTGCTCAGCTTTCAGGTATAGGAGTACAAGTCGCTCTTGGGACTCCTAGGGTTTATTGAAATTCAGATAATTAGTAATAATGGTACATATGCTACAGTTAATAGATTGTGGGCTTGTGTTCAAGCCCATGTGTTTTTATCGACTTAAGGCACCACCATTGCACCAGATGTGCACCAGAGTGGCAGGTTACTTTTTTAAAGAGTGTTTCTCTGCAAGCTGTGGCTTGAAAATCAGGCTTGTCCTTCTGACAAAAACTATTCTGAAACTATTTTGAGCACCCTACTCTTATGTATCATAAGAAGAGTGTTGTATGAAGACCACTGAGTCTTTTATGTGCTGTTTGCACTCCATGAGACAATAAACCCACCTGCAATCCATGGTGGCTGAGCACTAGTGGGGAACAGTTGTATATCCTCACCTGGATCAGCAACAACAATCGCTGCTGCTCCACCTCGCCTTTCAGTGAGTGCAACAGAGCTTTTGAACAGCTCTTGAAATTCCCATGTTGCTTTTTAGGAGACAGGCAAGGCTTTCCAGGCAGATTTTTAAAAGGTTTTTTAAAATTGTTATTGTCTCTTAAATCTAGATTATTAGAAGTGAGTTTCACTGACCTCTCAACACAGTGATCAAAGGACGTTAACCACACTTGATGGGAAAGACAGCCCTTGACTTGAAGTAGAAAGATAAATGAATGAGTTGGGTGATCAGTTTATTTCTTTTGAACACCTGAGCCAGAATCAATCCTTATAGTGACAAGGTTTAGTGTGCTACATTCCCCTGGCATTGCTAACTCACTTTTTCTTTCCCGCTCCTTAAAAAAACCCAAGCAGACATAGCTAATGCTGTGTTGCATTCCATGCACTTGTGTTGCTCCTGCAGTCTGTTGCAGTTTCAGATTCACACACACCCATTTGCATTTTGCAAGCACCACTCTTGCTTTGCAGTAAATACTGCTCATGCTCCTTCCTGAGAGCACACAGATGTTCTTTCTCAGGACAGTGCACTTCTTTTTAGATGTTTTGGCCCACTGCTGCATATACTGGATGTTGTTTGCTTTTGTATATAACCCTGGGTCCTCATCACAGACATTGCATTTTGGGGTAAGCACAATTACAGGGAGTGAAAAATATTTCACTTCAGAAAACCAAGTTTTATTTTCATTCTCCTGACTCCATTAGGTCCCCACAGACAGATCTATGCCGTGAGCACTTTTCCCTTGCAGCTAACTCTGCCTCTATCAGCCACGTGTTCGTTGACTGCACATGGGATGTGCAGGTATTTGCTGGCCTTCGGGAGTTGAAGAAGAAAAGGATTTTATTTGTTCAGTAGCTGAAATGGGGAAAAAAAAATAAATGACTTTCAGCTTATTTTTACTTTAGTAAAGACAGGAACAATCTGGATGAAGGAAGGGGTCAAACTCCTCTTGTTGCAAAAGAAGTGAGGAGTGAATCCCCATCACCCTGAAAACTGGAGGAGTTCCCAGTGAGTGCAATGGTCAGAAAATGATCCTGTGAAGTTCTATCACCAGTTCAGTGAGGTCTGGAGAAGGATGCATGGATTACTTAATGCATTTACTCTTCCTTCCCCTTGAGCACAATCGTTGTGTCACTATTCCACCTCACACTTGGCCACCAGAGCTGTTTGCCAGCCTCCTAACAGTGTTGCAGCCAGGAGGGCCTGAGGATACACAAAGTGGAACTGGTAAGGCCAGGTTAAGAACTTCTACCAGACCAGCTAATGTTGGTAGGGAAAACAGAGAGGCCCTCAGGCACAAGTGCTTCCTCAGGTCTCCTTCTGTTTGCCAGGGGCCATCTCCAGCCTCGTGGCCATTCAGAATGAGGATTCACATCTTCAGGGCAAAAAGTTCCTGCCAGCCAGGATGACGGATCAGCTCCTCAACCTCAGCAAAGGCAGAGAGGCATCGTTTTTTTGAGCAACTCTGTGGCAGTCCTGGAGAGAATCCTTTTTTATCCCCCACACGGTTTCTCAAATCAGGGCCCTAATCAGGCTGAGGTGGCTCCTGGGAGCAGACTCCAAAGCAGCCTCTCTTGCCCCAGGTTTGCTGCAGGAAAAAGAAGGAAAGGAGACAGGGTTACAGCACTGGCTATGCCACCAGCACATCTCCTGCCTGACTTGCACACTCCATCTTCTCTCTCCCTCTGTCCATAACTTCTCACAGAAGGGAAATAACCTATTGGAGCTTAGTATTTTGCTGTCTTATTTTAGAGGTGGGTGAAGAGGGGACAAAAGAAGGTGAATTGATTTTTTATAATCTTTCACCCTTTTGTCTACTTTATAACATTGACCTGCAGGAAAGGAGCTCTTGTAGGAGACCAGAACTACAACATTCAGTACTGGGCCTTTATCAAAGAGATTAGATCGACCCCTAACATCTTGTGATTCCTGTGACCTGTAATGCAGATATTGGAAAATATTTATTGTCACTACTGAGGACCAGTGTTTTGCATCCTGCACAGGCAGTGACTCAGCTGGTCTTACGCATGTTGAAGATCAGAGGCTAAAAGGGATTGGATTTAGCATGTCCTGCTGTCTCAGCTCTCAGCTGGTACACATGGTTTCCATAAGCTCACAACTTAGCAAACAACATGCCTAGAGCTGGGCAGAGGATTCACATCTGATCTGTCACCAGATTGTTAGTTTGCAGGTGACGATGCTGTTGAGTTAGTGTGGCTTTGGGTAAAGATTTTAACAGGACAAGTGCCAAAAAGACCCAAACTGGGGAGCTGAAGTTTTCAGTGCACCACTTGGGGATGGAACTGCTGATGGCCAAATACTTTAGCGGATACACTGATGCCCTTTGTTAGTCCTGTCATCACTTGTTGAGCCAAGGCAGAGAGAGTTAACCTGCTGTGAATGTCTCTCTCCTAATGCCCCTCCCTTATTGCACATTGTAATAACATACTCATTCCTAGTATGGACTCACATCTTCGTGTCTTAAAACAAGAGAACTCTTGCCAGTGCATTTGAAATGTCAAAGCCAGGGCTCCAGCCACCGCCCTCCATCCGAACTGGCTCATGCAGAATTTGCCTCATTTCCACCCACTAGAGCATCAGTGCTCCCACTAGTGCTGCATTTGGAGGGTGGACTCCATGCCCCACAGGAAGGGCCTGGAGGGCACAAGTAGCAAAGACTGGGCTGTTCCAAGCCATGCAAAGCCATGCTGCCTTCTGCACTTACCAGGAGGAGCAGCTTCTTTAATGCCTGAAATCACTAACCAGGAAACTCACTATTTCACCCTAACAGTTAAAGAGCATGGAAGTTAAAAGCTAAAATTTTGAAACTAAAAAAGCATCTTACATCCCCTCCCCACCTTCTTAATTGACATTGAGGATTACCACATTTGGTGACGTAATAATTTCTTTCAGCTTGGTTTTTTTACCAGTTACTTAGGGATTTGAGAGAAAAGACATCCAAACAGTTGAATATTTGCTCACTGGTTCACAAATGTGCTCTATTTTGTTGTAGCTGCTCTTCTAAAAGCCTCAAAGCTTTTTAACAACTGGAAAACCCTATTAGATTATTCTTGGCTTTACTTTTCTATATCTTTATTTCAGAGGACATGAGAAGCTAAGGTGGTTAGCAAGGAGAATGCCAGTGCTAGTGCCAACAGGTTGTGCAGAGCCTCTTCCACCCAGCCAAAGGGATTCAGGTGCTTTTCTGTTGCTGTCTCAGACAAAGCACATACCTCTGTAACCCTTAGTGTGGCTCCAGACTTGCTCAGACCTGAGGAATATGAGACATGAGCTTCATCTGGTGCCCAAGATCAAAACCATCCAGGTTGTTAACACCAGCCTCTGAGCCATGTAACAACCTGCTCCAGCTGGGTCAGCCAGAGCCTTTCAAAGCTGCTGTTTCCTAACAAGCTTTGTAAAAACCTTTAACTGCTTCGAGATCTGCAGGTGAACTGTGCAATAGGGAGGCTCACTTATTTACTAGTGTCTCCCACCAAAACCCTTATCACGTGGAAAGGGAAAATTACTGGGATTCCTTGACTCAGAGGGAAAACCCAAGTGTGAGCTGAAAATAGAGGATGTGCCCTGACATTAGAGGAATCTATAGATACATCTTTCGAAGCATGGCTGCATTTTGTTCAGCCCAGTATATACATTGTTGAAGAGTTCCTTATCCTTTGGAAGATGTAATTACTTCTTTCTCCATCCTTCTCCTTTCTCTGTGCTAAAAGGGGCTGTAAAGCATCTTTATCCCTAATACAGATATCTCTGAAGGAGCACTTCCAACTTTACAGGCTTCCTTTCTTATTTTTGCCTTCAGACACCAGCTCACAGCAGTGTGATGAGTATGTGCTAATTACAGGGAGCTACATTTCAACAACAGAGCCTCACTGCTGGTGAATACAGAAAAATTGTTCATTAAAGCAGCCTGGTATTTAGTCAGATTGGCTTCCCTAGATATTAACATTCTGGCATTAATGCAGACTGGCAGTGCAACACTTGAATAAAATGATCTCAAGATAATATAGGCAGAAGGACTTGTAGAACTGTTGTCCAACCTGTGGAGTTTGGTAGGTGTTTCTGCCAGGGGCCCTGTATGCAGCTTCTGTAAAAAGCCCCATCGTTGGATTTCAGGAACTTATATATACAGTTTCCTGATTTTTGTTTTGTTTGGTTTGTTTGTTTTTAATAAGCTGCACCATGCAGGACATGGTGGTGGCTGATGCCCCATCCCTGGAACCATTCCAGGTGAGGCTGATCAGGCCTCTGAGCAACCTGCTCTAGTTGCAGACGTCCCTGCTCAGTGCAGGGGGGTTAGACTGGATGACCTTCAGAGGTCCCTTTCAACCCAAAACATTCTACTAGTCGACGATTATTTTCCCAGGCATCCAACTTTTAACCATGTTCTTTGGTATGACTGTGCTGTGTGTCCTTGGTGCAGCATGGCATGGCTATCTGCTCGCTGGCTCTGTGCACAGCGAGGTGTGTGCAATGTTGAAGCCACCCTGGAAAATGCATTTTTTTATAGCTATTGCACAGGATAACATAATAAAGGATGCTCAGCAAAAGTTCTCATCTGATCACAAATACACCCTGGAAGCTTTAGGTGCCTTGTTTTAATGCAGGGAAACTATGAGTTGGCAGAAGACTTTAGTAGCAAGGTCTTCCCGTGCAGTTTTATAAGCAGCAAACCCAGAAGCTGTGATTTGGGTTACACAATGATACAAACAGAGGTGCCTTTACTTGGTTGTAGGTCCCTGATTCTCCCTCTGCATCAACAGGAGCATCTCCAGCTCAGCTTTGCAGAGCTGCCTACATCTCTAAAGCTGAGTGGGGAGAGCCAGTGGCTCTGCTGGATGCATGGGCTGGTGTCTGTGCCTGCACAGCTCTGTGAGCTGCAATGCCATAGCCACAGGGAATTCCTTGATCCCGTGTCCTACCCGCTTCCATCTCTGAGCTTACATCAGAAATAGCTGCTCCAGTGGGCTAATGTAAGTGACATAAACACACACAGAAAGGACATAACTGTTCAACAGACAGCAGTGCTTATCTACCCACACACACACCAGTTTCCCCTTCTGCAACCCTCTGGGCTCCCTTTTGACTTTAACACCAGCTTTTGCTAATTAGCTCAGCTTAGCCTAATTAGCACCCAAATGGGAGTAACTCCCTCAGCTGCCTCTGAGCTTGCAAAGAACCAAGAGCTAAGGATTTACTTGAAGGAGCTTTTTCCTGGGGTTTGTGTGGTGTGTTTTCACCTCTGTGTACTGGGAAGACGTTTGTGTGTGTCTTTGTACTGGTGTTGCTCGATTGGCTGACAGAGAAGCTGGACAGTGCCTGCACCAGACTGTCACTGCCTCCTCTAACCTTGTTCTTTCCTGTGAGTTTACTGTGTTTTGGTTTGTTTTTTTTTTGTAATGGTCATGGTATTTTGCCCACAGTTTGCCTTGGGAAATAGAGTGTATCCTACATCTATATCTATTTTAAGACTCTGCTTTCTTGCCTGCTTCCAGCTGGGGATATGGCTAGGAGCAATGGTTTCATGCTGTAAGAAGAAATACTGGATGTTTCTAGGGAGCCTGTAACTGTGAGATCCTACATGTTTATAACCTGGAATATTTTGCTCTTAAGGATAATACTCCTCTCACATGACTTCAGTATCTTAAAGGTTGGCATTCTGGTTTAACTTAGATTAATTAAAACCTATCTGCAGATAATGGAGAATGAGGCACACCCAGAAAGCAAATTATTGTGTTCCAAATACTTGTATCAAGTTAAGAAGAACATTATTTTCCTCTGTGCTAGTTATGTTCAGAGTTACTTTGTTTTTTGGGGTCCACTAGGATTTATATTATCTTAATGATAAGAAAAAGACAGTATGTATGTTATCTGTATGTGTTGTCTGAAGAGGAGCCTGAAGTGAGCTCTCAGTTTACTGTAGTAGGTGATGAAGACATGCAGTACAGTCACATTAACCTTTATCATATTATAAAGGCCTGTATGGAGTTCATGCCTGGAGCTGGAACTGTTCAGGTTCTCCTTACTGGTGTAACGCCGGGAGGCTGTTTAATGGTGGTGTTGCACACCCGTGCTCAGGTATGTGCTCAGTAAAGCTTGCTGTTAAGAACTCCTGCAGAACAAATCAGTCCTGCTCTTACTAACAAAGTGTTCACAGGATCCAGCCCTTCACTGATGGGAACCTGTTAATTACAGTGGTCTGGCCAAATTAAAGTAGCTGAGGGTTATGTATGTTCACTTCACAATGAAAACGCTCAGAACCATGGCTTGTCAGAAATGTGCGAGGATGAATTTCAGCTGGGGGGAGCAAAGAAGATATGGAGGCAGGAACATGTACAGATGTCTGTCTTAACATTGTGTGCCCTTTTCTCCCTCCTGTGCAAGTCTCTCGGCCCACAGCTGTCCAGCTCAAATACTAGGGTGTCATCGTCCTGACTGCTTAGTTGTGTTCCCACGTGTGTGGGGTTTTTGAAAGGGCTGATTAGCATGGTTTTAGGTAAATCCCAGTTTAAGAAGGAATGTGGGTCAGAACTGGCTCCAGAGGGAAGTCCAGCAGTCTGGCCCCATCCCAGAAGGTTTTATGCCCTTAGACACTCCTGGGTGCTCTTCTGTCACCGCTCTGGGTGCACAGTCTTAAGTTATATGCTTCACAAAGCTTGCTCTGCTCCACAGCATGATGCTTGTGTTCACAGATGCAAACAGAAAAGGTTAAAAAAAAAAAAGAACCAAAAGAACAAACCCACAACTGAAAAAAAAAAACAACAAAACAAACACCACCAAAACAAACCCACAAGAAACAAAAGAAAAATCAAGCTACTCAGAGCTTCATCCAGCCTGATCTTGAATGTCCCTCGGGATGGGGCCTCCACTACCTATCTGGGCAACCTATTCCAGTGCTACAAGTGGATTTGGGCCAGGGAAGGTGATTTGGAGGGGAGGCAGTCAATATTTTTGTTGGCATCATCCTGTGCTCTATCAAGCTGGTTGTGAGTTAAACACCTCTGTCTGTTTATGGTGTGCTGTTCATGTGTTACCAGGTAATATTTGGTGCTCTGAACTGTCTGTCACCACGTTCAGTGACTCTTCTGCTCTTCTCTGGGGAGCTCCAAAGCCACTTGCAAACTTGGAGCTCACTTCTGAGATTGAAGAGGAGGAGAACATTCTTGGTCAGAGTTCTTCATCTTCTAATCACCTTCATCTAATATTTAAGACATAGCATAAAAGTAACAGTTTATGCAGTAGTACTAGGGAGTGAAATTTGTGTTGGTTTAAAAATCAGTCATTCTTAGCTTACCATTTTATGCATCAGAAAATGGCCTTAGCTTCAGTAAGAATGCTGTACATTATTAATATCTATCTAATTTATTCTTGGCTTTGGGCTAGTAAAAGCACTTAATTCTTCACTCTGTTCTTAAAGTTGGACAAGTGAGATCTCAATAAAAACGTGATGGGGAGAAGCCCTTTTGAAACAGAGCTGTGGTCCCACCTTTGTGTTCCTCAAACACGTTTTCCTTTTGGGGGTCACTGGCATCTCCCGCTGGGCCAGCATGACAGGTGAGTCTAGAGGTGTTGAATGTGCAGGAGCTGGAAGCTGCAGGTCTGATTTTTGCACCCAGGCCACCTGAACAGAGACTGTGAAGTTGATAAAGCAGCTGCTTTGGGTTGAGGGAAGAGGATGGGGCAGAACCTTCCCCTTGCCTGGGACATCAGTGCCTTACTCTGGTGCTCAGGAGGGCTGGTGCAACCTGCACCCTGGAGGGTAAGTGCACGAGTCTGTGTGCAGCCAACCAGAGAGGAAAAGTGCTGGTGCTTCAGGCAGGCCTCCAAGGCAGAGGACCTTAATTTCAGTCCCTGTTCATGTGCTGGTTTATTTATAAGCTATTAAAGATGTATAAAGTGATTTTTGGAGCAGGCAGTGGAGCCTGTGCCTCTCTGCTTCCAAGTGCATGGTCTGACTGACTGGTTACAGTCTTCTGCTTGCTCTCCTGAGTGCCTTGTTTTGTTTTTTTTTTTTTAATCAGATCCTCCCAAGTTGGATGCTGTAGTTGTTCCATTGACATAAAAATCAAACCTTTGTAGGACAGGGTTTAGATAAACTGAAGAACAGCACAACATATAGTTTGTTTTCTTTTTTTAATCTGCAAGAAAATACATCCTGCTAAATCCCCACCCTTTCTGTGCAGCATGTTTCACATGGCACTTTCCATCAGAATTGCTGGTACTTTTATTCATGCTGACTGGAGATAGCTCAGTCTCTTCTGTCAGCTTTGTGGGCAAGTTTTAAAGGCACTTCTGGTTCAACTTCTAGTTGCTAAAGAGCAGCAATTTCAACAGTAGATGTTTATTCCTCCCCTCAAATTATTTTGCTGCTTAAAACCTGCTTGCTTATGGCATCCTGAAAATTAGTTTCATTTTCAATTGGCTGGCAAATGCAATTAAAAAGAAAATGTAAACAGAGAACCTGCCATATCTGAAGGAAAGAAAAAACCAACCAAAAATGCAACAGAATAAAAGTTCACGGGTATCATGGTTCATCTGAGTTATTTGCTGAGGTCGGTTGCACAGATACTGAGACATGACATCTGAGTTGAACTGATGGTGCTTTCAACTATCCTGTCTTTCTTGATAGTAGCTCAAGAAATGCAGCATCATGACAGATGGCATTATCTTAAAGGCTTGAAGAATGCACTGCACAAAATACTGAGAAGCACTGAATCTTAGAAAAAGCATTTTGTAAACTGATCTTTTAAAGTCTCTTTAATCTGCTGCTGGATCCTTAGCATCATTTACAGCTGGACATATGACATCCACAGAAGTGCTGCAGATGTGCCATTGGGAACAGCCAACAGCAGATCATTTTAAGCTCGAGGGTGCACGAGGCAAATGAAGTGTATAACCATCACGTGGTGTAATTGTTGTAAAAGCAATTGTAGTAAAAGTTAGGGTAATGCCTGATGCTCTGCTCCAAAGCTCCTTGAATTCTGCATAAAGGCTCCATTGAATTTTAGCACCCTTTGAATCAGGTTTGCCATTGTAGGATGCTACTGATCAAAGCCTCGTGCTCCAAAGCTCTCCTCAGAAATATCTCTCACTGCTTTTTTCCTATTCTCCTGGCAGTTGCTAACACTGACACAACCAGCATTTAGAAAGTTTTCTTAGATCTACTGATGAAAAGGACTGTTGAGGAGCTAGATATTATTATTCTGCCATCATAAGTCAGGTTAGTGGGTTACAAAGTCTGTGCTACCGTGAGGAGCTTGCTGCCTTGGATGTCTGCATGAACCCATTCACCTCCACTTTTAAGCTATGATGATGGAGATTTCCTTTTGGAGGATTAAAAACTACTTTAATCATTTTTTGACCAAGCTCAATAAACCCCTCTCCATTGCTGTTGCTTTGTTTAAGTGCAAGGCCAGTGCCCTAAAAGAGGTTTTTAAATTTTAAAACCTGCCTTCTTGAAGGCTTTGGGTCTGTTGTGACCGTGGTGCTGCAGCAGGCATGTGCAAACCCCCAACAGCGTTTGCTCTGTGGCTGTGAGGAGGAGTCCCACTCAGTGCAGCCACTTGTGCACGAGTGAAGGGACACCTGGAAGGCTCCTGTTTGTGGACTGAGCAGTGACTTGAGGTGGCCATTCACTTCCTCAATCTCTCACTGTGGCTTTGGGCATGTCATTTAAATTTTCAGCCTCATGGTTTCCCACCTGTAAAATGGGAAGTATAACTGTGCAGGGTTACTCTCTCCAGCAAGGACGGGCCACCCGGTGAGTCCAGCACCAGATTGCTGCTGAGGAAGCAGGCTGGAGACTGTTCTTGCTCTGCCTTGCCCAGAGTGCTCCATGGCTTAGAAAAGAGGGATACAAACCTGCAGCACTGCCTCCTGGAGTTGGTACTTTGTTCAGACGTGGTGGTGGGTCTCTGTATGGTGCAGTGCTTGAGTGGTTGGCGTGCAGCCTGGTGGAGTCCATCACTCTCTGCATTTCCTTCACTGAACTGCAGACTGTTAGCTCTTCTAAACTGATTTTTCTTACTAGTGTTGTCAGTCACTTGGTGACACCCAGAAATGCATTTTCCAATTTAATTGTTCTGACAAACCTTGTTAGTGGCTGGCTGGGGAGCTCCCATCCTGCACTTAGTGGAGACACAGCATTGATTCACTGCAGGTCTTCCTGAGGCCAAATTAAGAGCAGTGTGTCTCTGCTGGCAAGCAGCAATTCCCCTCCTTGTTTAATAATGTCTGTGGGAGAATTCCCAGCACTGAGCACAGGCTTCCTGTCTGCCTGTGTGCTGTCCAGGTCTTCCCAAGGGGTCTTGTTAGAACATGTCTTTATACCATTTCTGGGATAATTCCTGTAGAAACTTATTAATTCCTTGCCTGTTTTGTTCCTATAGGGGATGGAGGTGACCTAACTGAAAGCTTCAGCTAGAACAATTCAGCAGAAACAGTGCAGGCTGGCTCCACTGAATTTTTGGTTAGGTCTAAAATATGTGAATACCTGCAAAACTGGAGAATCCTTCCTGAAAACCACTATGGGTAAAAATACAGTTCATAGCAGACCTTGGCTCTGTTTGCTGCAATCCTGCAGCTGGATGTGGAAAGCAGTTTAACTACACAGCGGAGAAATGATCTGCGATCAGCTAAATACTGTGCTGAGCTGTGCTCCTACAGAGACACCCGAGCCTATGGCATCTCCCTTTTTATGTTGGAAATATGCTGGTTGGGTAGCTCTGCATAAAATATATCCCCAGCCTGTCTGCACTGTGAGCAGAGACTATGGGGGCTGCTGCTCTGGAGTACAGTACAGATGAGATTATACACTGACTAGTTCTTTGCAGCTGCTGAGAGCACAGCAGACAGCATGTAATTAGAGCAATTGGCTCTAATGTTAGAGAGAGGACAACCTTGTCGATCAGCGTGTCAGAAAGGCAAGAAAGTGCATGTCTGATGGGCTCTAGAAAGAGGAGATGATGCTGATGAAGCAGGATGTGTTTGCATCTTGCTCTCCTTATGGCTGGCAGAGAAAATACTGCATTAATGGGAAGGTGTTAGGCAGCTACTGACTGGAGCTTTTTAAATTGAAAGGGTTAGAAAGAGAATTGGCCAAAGAGATTTTTGGGAACAGGGAATGCTGAAATTCAACACATTCTGGAACATAAAAGACCAAAGGCTGGGGGATAGAGCAAATATGATAGTGGTGGTGGTACTTGTAAATAAGGTAAATGAAGCCAGATTAGCCTACAGTTGACTGGAGGGAGTGCTCAAGCAATCCATGGGGGAGGTCACAAACTTGCTCTGAATTTTTTCAGGTGATCCCTGTTTCAGTCTTGTCCTTAATCCTATGGCAAAGGAAGAGATGCCTCTGACCTGGAGGCAGTTCTCACGGGTTCACATCCTGACGGTGGCATTGCTGTGCTTAGTTTACAGCCACTGCATTTAGCAGGTCTGCATTTGGCTGGCTGCTTTTGCAGGCTTTTCATTTAGCATTTGTCAGTCACAGAGCTGGTGTTGAACAGAAAGACCCATGGATGCCTTGGAGTGTGAGATTAGTGGAAAACATTATGTCAGTGGGCCTAGTGATTTCTGGAGCAAGAGCAGTGAAAATTGGGAGGGGGAAGGGTGTATGTGGAAGTTCTTATTGAGACCTCCTAGGTGAGAAAATATCCAGAGGGCTTAGATAACCTGAGAGAAAGTTCTTTGGGAGTGCTGGGACCTGAAGAAGGAAGAGCCAGGGTAGGGTTATTTATAGGCAGTAAAGACCTCAGTTTAGCTCATGAGTTCCAGCGTTTTGTATTTGCTATAGCTTAGCAAAGCATGGATGTGTATTCTGGCTAGTCCTGTGTTTTATATTAAACATACAATTAAGAGATCTGAGTAGGAACCTGTGGGCTCTGCAGAAGTAAGAAAAAGTATGTGTAGATCATGTCTACAGAGGCAGAAACTCAGGCACAAAGGTTGGAAAGAAAAGCAGGGTAACATGAATTAAGGACTGACTACAGTCCATGTCCACTTGATCTTCCAACCAGGAATGCCACAAAACACTGATGGCTTCCTGGTTTCTGAGCCTAGAATTTAACCTGTTCCCAGTTAAATAATCTTGAGGTGGAAAATGGGCTTCAATTCCATGGTTTGAAGTGCTGAAATCCGGGGATGGTAATAAAATAGGCAGCTTCCAGAAGATGAGGGTATTGGGACAGGGAGCTTGCAGGTAAGCCCAGAGCTTAGGTACCCAGCAGAGCTGAGGGCTTGATTTCCAAGTGCACATGCCCTGGATCTCATCAGGGTGCTTGAAGTGACTCTCCTGGAGGTGGACCAGACTGCATTAGCTTCTCTTGAAATTCGGGACATGAAAGGTGGCAAGAAACACAGTGCAGAGCTTGCTGGTTATGGCCCATGGTGGGAGACTCCAGCCAGCCGCTGTGGGTTTGGAGCTGGATATGGGCTGGGGATCTTCTCATGGGTGCTGGTGAAATACTCTCCAATATGATAGTTTATCCTGAGGTGTATTTAACAACATGGCTGTGAATGTTCTACTGATCCCCTTTGTCCTCTGGTGCAAACAGGGAAGGGAGCAGTGGTAGGGGGCTGTCTCCAATCCCAGAGCTGCGGTGGATGGTCTCCCTGGATCTCCAGACATGCAGTGAGGGTGACAGAAGGCAATGTCCCCTTGGGCTGGATGTCCCTATCTAACCCCTGCAGACGTGTGTGGATGCATGGAGCTCAGTCTGAGGGGCAGGGCCAGGCAGGCAAGGTGCCACTGCTGCCTCTGTGCTGTGTCCTCCTTGCCCAAGAGCTAACAAAGGCAACTGCTCCTCTGTGTGCCTAGGGAGGTGATGCTGGGGTCGGTGGGCCTTTCCCTGCAAGTTAGGCTTGTGACTTTGCCAGAAATTACATCATTTGTTAGGCAGATTTCTTCATTAGAAAGCTTTCTTATCTCAGGGATGAACAGCCCCGGAGCCGTCGCCACCCCTGAGTTCCGTGGGAGCCAAGCAGCGCTGCCAGTTGCTGCAGTGTGCCTTGCTCAGTTGTCATTCATGGCATCAGGTTTGTTTTATGACAAATGAACTTAATCACGATTTTCACAGTGGAATACACAGGAAAATACCCAGGATAACCATAGCTGCAGGTATAGAAACCCAAACTTAATTGAGAAAAGATATACAGGAGCAAATGAAGCAGCTCAAGAACTGAATTAATTGAATAAAAAGACTCAGCTATATATAATTCTTCATGCTGGAACAGTAGCCCCATGAGATAGGGTGGTGCTCAGATTATGCATTAAACTTTTTTCTTGTATATTCTAATGATGAACCAAATCATGATGTGTTGCTGAAAAGTGCTTTTGGGTTTTGGGAATATTCTCTCCCCGTCACCCTCAGCATTGTACAGTGGAGGAGGATAAGAGCTGGAGATAATTTATTAATGCTCTGCTCCACTGTGGTCTTAGTCTCAAGCAGATGGGCCAGGATGCTCTGGCTAAAATTCAGTGTGAACATGTTGACAGAGCTTTCCATTTCAAGTACAGTAATGCAGGGACTGGACCAGGACACTGAGTGTGATGGTCATCCAGAAATGTGATTCCAGAAATTTTAGAGCCTGAGAGTTAATCACTTCAGCTTGAGAGAGAAAGGGGTATGTGTTTAGGTGCATAGATAAGGATGTGCTTTGGAGTATAGTTTGCGTTTGATTCTTTGATATATTTACTGTGTGGCTATGCTTGTGAGGGAAGCTCAGATAGCTGCTTGCTTGAACCCAGCAGTGCTGTATGCTTCCAATTTCTGCATCATTTCTGGTTCTTATCAGTATTTTTCTTACTTTCATGATACTAGAGCAGAAATTCTGATGTTGAACCAAGAGGAGCAATGCTTCAGAAACTTAGCAACTGCTACTATTGTATTTTCATATTACTCTAGCCAAACAATGGTGGGAGCTGTCTGTGCTAAAATGCATTTCTAGGTGTAGAAACATCATTAAAGACAGGCTTAGAGTACATAAGACTAATGAAGAATTTAGGACAGAAAATAGAATAAACTTCCCAGAGTGTGGCACCAGGCATCCTAGACTCTCCATGAGATGTCAGGGTATGGAGAGCTTTCCTTAGGAGACTAGAAACAGTAATTTCCTCAGTCTGGCAGAATGAAAGCTCCAAGGGAATGATTGCTTACTACAAATATTTTCAAGGGGTAAAAGCCAATGCTGACAGAAAATCTAATGGATGTAGGTTGGTGATGAATAAACTTAGGCTGGAAATTCAGGATAATCCTAAACGTCAGAGAAGTCACATCATGGACCAGTTTTCTAATGAGTGTAAAGAGTCAAAAGTCAAATTGCTTTTTAAGACAGAGGTGATGTCCTGAAAACAGGACATGTATCTTATGAAAGAGCAGTGGAGGGATTTGGAAGCCTCACATCAATTTCGTAAGTATAAACTCTGCAGGCACTCAGTCTGATGCACTTTACAGATATTTTTAGTGTCCAGACTCTCAGGAGGATGCAGCTCTGTCATCCCAGCTGCTGTAACAGGGAGTTGCATCAAGCTGGATTGCAGGTGGACAAAAGTCTTATTTTGTTTTTACCTCATGAAAGTGAAGCTTCCGGTGCTGTCTTACAAAATGTATCAATGTCCTTCCTACTTCATACGCTTCCAGGTGAATAAGTCTGCATAATTTAGGTAATCACTAGATTACAGCAGCCAAAGGATGGGTAAATGAATAATGGAAAGATGCTCGTGTGAGTACTGCAAAACCTTGTTTTAGCTCCTGTGGCTCAGTTCATGGCTGTCCCCAGTCACCTCCAAGGGAGGGGGACAGACACTTTCCAAAGCAGGCTGAATGTACTGTATAGTATGGTCAAACTGCTGCTGGAACAGGGATGGAAAAGGCTTTGGGCAGCTACATGTGCTAGTACTCTGTGCAGAGCCACTCTCCCAACACAGAGTTCAGCAGCCTTGAGGCAGGGCTCTCATGTCAGCCTCCAGCAGCCCTGAGGGGAAGAAACTGGGGCTGATATTTGGTCAGACTAAATCCCTGCCTTGTTGCCTTACCCAAGAGAAGATCAGTGACTTACACAAACTTCTGGGTTCTTCCTCCTGTAACTGGATAAACCAACCTCAGCTGGTGTTTTTTGTATGGGGTGAGCAGCTGTAATGTGCAGGGAACAGGACACAACAGCTTATTTGACTGATTCAAGCACAGAGATCACACTGGGGAAAGGCTTAGCCTTAAATCAGCACATTTGTGCCTTAAGCTAATCCCCTCCCTGCCCAGTGCCTCATGTTATGGCCATGTTAGCCTGCAATATCCCAGCCCTGCTGATGAGCAGAACGGAGCAAAACCTCCTGCCTCCCTGCTCCCTCCAGCAGTGGATCCGTTCCACCCAAGGTCCTCACGCCTGTTGTGGAACAAAAATAGCATCAGAGTGGTGCTGCTGCACCTATTGCAGACTATGGTCCTACAGACTGGTGCAGAGGGCATGGGATGGCCATGGTGGAAGAAGGAGCTGCCTTGGTCCAGGCAGCAGGACCTGCATAACAGCTCACACATTGACCACGTTCCTCTGCTTTTGTGTATGCGTTCTTCTCATGCTGTTTGCTGCTTCAGACTGGAAAAGCTCCTTCTCTACAGGAGGGAAGATTAAATGCTCAAGCCATGCAGGGCTTACGGCCACCACCTCCTTGTTCACTTCTAAGCGTGTTCTTTGGGACTGTGTGCGCTTCTGAGAATAGTTCCTTGCCTTGGTCTCCTCCGCAGGAACAGAGCTATTTATTCATAGGCATTGGATTTGCTCTAATAGTCTTTCTGAATTTATTCTAAAAAGAGATTTGCCTTGTGCCTAGAAGTGCCTGGCCCTTCCTCCAAAATGGAAGCTCCTACTGTTTCTCTACATGGTTAAAAATAGCATCCCAAAAATGTATGATGGATAAATATGAATGAAGGAAGCACAGATCAAATGTAGTAACCTTCAGACTGTACATAGACGGGTATGTATCAAGGCATTTCTAAAATTTTTTCTATCTCTTCTCATCTATTTCATACTTCATCCTCTGCTTTCTTCTACCTCTTCTTCCCATGACTTTAATTCTTCTGCATCATGCTTGTCCTGGCTGGGCCGGGCCAGCGCTGGTTTCCCCCGGAGCCGGTGGGAGCTGCCAGCCTGACCCCGTGCCCAGGCGGGCCGGGCCTGCCATCCGTTCTGGAATTACACCCCCGAACAAGTGCAGAGTCACGACAAACTGGTAAAGCAATTACAAAAAGTGTGTCATCACCCCAGCAGTCCCCGATAAATGCAAATAAAAGGCTGTGGGGACTCAGCCCCGGGCGGGAGCCAGCACCACAGGGCCGCTCACTCACCCCCCAACCCCCCACGGGTGGGAGAAAAGGGGGAAAAATACGAACCCCGAGGGCTGAGATGAGGAAAATTTGCTGCAACAGCGCAGAAGGAACAGCAAACAGCAGCAGTAACACAGGTATAACAACAGATAACAAAGGGTACAAAGGAAACAGATCCCTGCACAGGCTCCAGGCGGCACCACGGCTGCACCTTTGCCGCGGAACCGGCCCCCGGTCCAGCTTGGCCTTGGCCCAGCCCGGCCCTGCTGCCCAGGCACGGGGTCAGCCTGGTAGCAAGTGACCCCTGGCTGGGCCAGCTGCTGCCCGCCCGCACTGACCTACGAAACAAGCCCTGTAACTGCAGGGGTTATAAAGCAGGTGTTCACTGCGGCCCTGGGGCAAGCGGGATGGCTCCTCCAGACCTGCATCAGGGACAGGCAGTTGGGGTTGTATGGGGTAAAATCCTACGTATTCATCTCCCTACTCGTGCATCATCCTGAGGATTCCGAGAGAAGGTGGGGATATGACAATCAGCTTATTATCCTAAATTTCCTCTGTTGCGCTTGTGCATTGCTACCCGGTGGTCGTCCTGGGGGTCTCTAGGGAGGAAGGCCGTATGTCTTCCTCATGGGGTACTTTTCACCCTTGGCACAAGGTGCTGGGTGGTCTGGTCCTTACTGGTTTGCACACAGCTTTGGGGCTTAATGAGCAATTAAGTTCCTGCTTCAAACTTACACAAGATAGATAGTTCCTGTTATCTAATCTCCAAGGCCACACTCAGTTGCTTAGCTGTGCTTCTGTGTCTGGGGTTTCTCTACTCCAACAGCTCCCACCCGGCTCCAGGGGAAACCAGCCCTGTCCTGGCCCAGCCAGGACAATTAGTTTCTTTTCATTTGATTCTGACTCTTCCGTCTATTTCTCTCCAGGTGTCCTTTTCCCTCTGCTTTTCACCCTGCTCCTACACACCTCAGCTTTTTCCTCTCTCCCAGTACCTCTTCCTGTTCTCCCTCATCTCTCTGTATCCTTTTTAGCTTCATCCCTCAGCTATTTCCTTATCATCACAACCCAAAATCCGTTGGGGATGCCCTGCCCATGTAGCCCTTGGCCCAGTCAGGTGCCAAAGATCTCTGGTGCAGTTTACCCATCTGGTACAGAGATGGTTAAAACCTGTGTCAGCTTAAAAGCTGGCTTCAGAGTTTAGTGAATGGTGCAGAGAATGGGTAAACTGGGCTGGGAGATGAAGCACACGTGAAGGTGACCACCTGTGGTTAGGATAGAAAAGCCATTTCTGCTCTCCCCCTAGAAGACCAATCTGACCTTGGTCTGCAGCTTGGTTGAGCCCCACCTGGAGATACCCTGAGATGGGTTGAGACAAGAGACAGGGGCTCTTGATACTTGACCTAGGTTGCCAGCACAACCTTTGGCTTGTGAGACAGGAGGACAGTGCAGCGAGGCTCTTTTGTTGCACCTGGAGTTTTACTGCATCCTGGGTATGCAGACAGAAATATCTCATCAGAATGTCTGTTTACACTTGTCATCTTGGTCAAAAGCTGGCATAAAATGCTTAAGCCTTTATCTGATGTATTTAAGTGGATGAAACCACTAAAAATGGAGAGTCTGTCCATATGTTGTGTGTGCCTTCCAGTGACAGACCTGAATGTTTATCCGCATGAAGGCCCTTTCACACTGTAAAACAGTGTTAAATGGCTTCAGGGTAAGTGGAAGTCGAGCCAGTGAGGGTATAAACATCCTGTTGGAAATACTCTTCATCTAGTCTCCCATCTCCAACTTCCCTTCTTTTTCCTATTTCCATTTTTTAAAGAAAGACAACATTAATTATTGTCTTTGGGCTATTTCAGATCATGCTGGGAGCTGTGTGGTCGTTGGAAGCCCTTTTTGTGTTGCAGCCCTACAGCTGATGTGGACATCTGTTGGCCCCATGGGCAGTGAGAGATGCAGCACCCAAGCCATTTGGCATGTAGATAAGACGACATCAAATGCTGTTTAAAAATTCCCCACATTTCTAACTTATTGTGGAAAGCCATTGGCTGATGAATTAACTATATTCAACTGCTGAAACTCAGGTAACCTCTTGGAAGAGGAATTTAGTGGAGGAATGCAGTGACTTGTGTTTTAGAGCAAGGTGCAGCCTGGTTCTTCCTTAATTCAGTTGTCTCTGTTCTCTACTGGCTTGCTTTCATGGTTCCTAAGGAATGTTCTAACATTTAACGTCAGAAAAGGATCATGATGGTTCTTCTTTACAAAATGGAAATGTTCAGGAAGGTCTACTGAAAAATTTAATCTCTGCAGGGTTGTGCTCTATATTCTTGTGAACAATGGAAGGATAAAGAACTCAGATTTTCCTTGTTTGCTTGGACTAACAAAAATACCTGTTGCCTGCTTTGAATTAGAGCACATTTTGCTCATTCACTTCTGGAAAACGTCTAAGGTAGTTGCTGCTGCAAAGAAGCAGCTTTCAATAGCATCAGCTTTGAACAAGCTGGGCCAGTTGGAAGTGGGGTGCATGTTGCTTTGTGCACTCCACAGCTCAGTGCTGCAACCGGTAGTGCTGGGGAAAAGACAGGGAATGGTTAATCCACTGCCTGGATCATCTGCTGTTGGGGGCCCTGGGGAACGGGACTGTGCGGGCAAAGATGTCTCTTGCACCTGCTGCACAACTCCTTCCAGTGTATGGGATTTTGGGACAGTGATTTCTAATAATACTCAATAGGATGTTACTATAGCAAGTATAGATGATGTGGTGAATAATTTCATGGGCTCAAATCCAAATTGCTGGGAGCTAAGATGGGTCTGAGCACTATTTAGGACTGCCTGTGAACTTTGGTTGTGTGGGTGCTAGGTGGCTGGACTTGGGAAGAAGGTAAAAGATGTTTCTCTGACTATGAAGGGAGCCACAGCTTGTTAGGTCCAAGCTGGGGTGGGGTAGGGAAAATCAAGGCCACCCTGCTGAGTCCCTCTGCATGCACTATGTTGTGTGTGCTTCCACGAGGGACCCTGATGCACGTTTCCCTTTGATATTCAGAGTTTGGTATAAAGCAGATCTGACATTTAGCTTCAGGTCAAACTAAATTGATTTGACCTAGAATGATTTTTATTGGTTTGTTTTTGTGTTTCACTTAAACAAAAAAAAAATCTGTTACAGCTCGGTTCCAAGCTGAATTACTGAGTTACTTCCCTTTAATTTTCTGTCTTGCCAAACTTCATCTGAAGTGCTAATGTACAAGAGGCAAAACTGGGCTATCAACAGCAGTGCCAGAAAAAGACATCTGGAATTGCCTCCTGGGACAGAGCTGGAGTTCATTCCCTGCTAGGGTCCATCCAGATGTTCTGTGATGGGGAGATGGCATATTGGCACACTCTGTGCTCCCTGTTCCACTCCTCTGCCCTTCTCCATCAAGAGATACACCTTGACGTACAGCCTAATTGTGTATCTTAACTTCAAGCCATTGGTTTTTTTCCTCCCATTCGCTAAGACTGTGACTAATTCCCTCCCTTCACACATATTGGTACCTTGAGAGCATTTATAGGCTGTGATCTGCCCTTCTGTACAATAGAAATATCTCCATTATTCTGTTCTCCAGACTGTTCCCAGGTGTCCTGCCCTTATGCCACCACATCTCCTATAGCATCTCAGCATCTTCCTGTGCTTTTTGTAAATGAAGAAATACCACAAAAATACCTGGCTCCTGGTTTATCTGCGCCAGAGGCTACAGATAAATAGTGGGAGTGTTGCTCCCTGCCCTGCTCATGCCTGGATGGGACCTTCTTTGTTTTACGTTGCAGGGCTAGTCCATGGGCTCTTATGTCTTATGCTGTCTGTTCCTGGACTGCCTCTTGCCTCCCTTCATGTGCTGCCTGGGAACCTTGTCAGCCTCAGTCTGCAGCATTGCACACACCCTTGCACTCTGACAGGGAAATATCCTCTGTCCCTGAACACAGCATCATCTGCTGATGCTTTTACACCACCCTGGCTGAGGGTTTTTTTGCAGTGAGTGATTAGCCAGTAGCAGATATAGCATGTGGAAAACTCACTCCAGGGTATCTTAGTGTCTTCGTTCCCTTGTTAACACTTTGTCTGACAAATTTCCCATACATATATTATGAGCTGATTACTAGGGAAGACTGAATGCTGAAAATATGAAAGTTAAGTTTCCTACATACTTCTTTTCCTTCGATTCCTAACACCAAGCTTATAGCCAAAAGGCTATTAGGTTTTTTAAAAAAAAATTCTTTTTTTTGTTAAGCACAACCTTAAAATTAGTAGTCATGCTCTCCCAAATGCCTTCTGGCTCACTCACTGTGGTTGATTTCCAAAATGGGCTATTCCCAGATGACATATCGTTTCATTTCTGGATGTTTCCTTCTATCTCTTTGAAAACACAGCAGAAATTCTGCTTGCCATATTTGCTTTTTTCTCTTTAGACATGTTTATAGTTTTGGCACAAACCTGTAGGTGAATCAGCAATATTTGCAGAGATGTCCTGTCCAGAACTTGATCTAGAAGATGGTTCCTTCTCAGATGAAGCACCATACCTATCTGCTGGGATGGAAAGGTGATGGTTCATGTTCATAGCTGCAAGTCTGACTGTTGTGTAGCTGTCCTCCAAAAGTAGCCCATGCTAACTCCAAAGCAGGAGAGCTGCTGTGGAGGACATATATTTGGCCTGTCTCCCTGGGCAGGAGTACTTCTACTGATCTCATTGAAGAGTTACTTGTGTAACTACTCTTAAAAACCTTCAGTATTTAGGATCCAAAACCTCCCTGGGGTGGATAGGAAAGTATTTCAGTGCTTTCTGCCTCTCCTAAGGTCAGAATGGCAGTGAAGTTGGAGATGGAGTTCTTGGATGTTTCAGTGGGGAAGGGACAATCTTTGAAGGAAAACAGAACTCTCTGTGATTGAAAAGCTAAGTTTTCATTGCAGCTTTTAATAGAAATCTTCCAACTGATGTGGATGAGGCAGTGGTGTGCAGTAACTACTTCACAAGAACTGCTTCAGCAGCACCATCAGCACACGGATGGGAGGTCAGGCAGAGAAGGAGAGCATGGGGAGGGCTCTCTGCTCCTGCCTTTCACCACAGCTTCCATGCTTACCTGGAAGCTGACCCTGCCAGTGCAGCAGAGACTCTGGGAGAGCTGCATGAGGCATCATGCTCCGAGTTCACTCGTGAAGCCAAATGCCAGCCTGGGCTGCTGAATGCAGAGAGGAGCGCCCGTCAGAGGTTGGTCCTGGTGCTGCTGTCATCTGCTGCCCCCCTCCTGCTTTAATAACACACAATAATTCCAGCAAATGGTTGGTTTCAATCAAGGCTGCTTGCCACAGTCTCAAAAGCTTTCTGTAGCACAGCCTCTGCTGTTTTTAAATCTGCAGAAGACTGTGATTTAGCCACCAACTCTGGCTGCGGGGAGCTGGGTCCCCTTGCAAATGGCAGAGGCAGGACTTGGCCTTGGCTTTCCTCTGCTCTTCCAGAGAAGTGGTAATCAGCAGCTGCCTGCCCGAGAGCAGAGCAATGCCACTCTCCCTGCTGTGCTGGCTGCAGCAAGACAGAAGAGGCCAAAGGTACTCATGTCCTAGACTTCCTTATCCCAGGAAACTAGGTGAGTCTGCACAGCTGCCCGTGGGGCTGCCTGCCTGATATGCATGTATAGAGGGGAGAGGAGCTGCTCCTTTCCCCCCAGCTTTGGGGTATCCAGGTGTGAGGAGCTGGTAGGTGACATCCAAGGTGTCTGAAAAGTGCCCAGAGGCGAGCCAGGCTCTTGCCAGGCCCCAGCTCACCACAGAGGTCTCTCATCACCCTTGCAAGCCTTCAGGTCTTGCAAATGAAGAGAGGGAGAGCTGCAGAGTATGGAAAGAGCAGGAGCTTCTCCTGGGCTTTCAGGGGGGGACCGTCCAAATAACATGTATTCCTTGAAATCTTAATTGTACCTCTGCTCAAAGTACAGAATTCAGACTTGCTGGCTGGTCTCCTGGGTGGATGAATATTTTTGATGTCATATTTTCAGAGTCAGGAGGTGGAGTGACTTGTAGATGTATTGGTTCTTCACTCAAGTAGAGTGAAAGGTGTGATAAGCCTCTAAAAATGTCCTTCAGAGAAATGAGATGTCTGGTGGGGAATTTTCCTGTCTCTGCTTGGAGTAAACTCATCTTTTACAGGGGAAGAGACACAGTGGCAGGCAAATAAGGGAAAGACCTTGAAGGAAAGGACATTTCTAGCATTAGTTATAGCACATATGGCCTGATCCTCCTTAAGCAGAAGCTGGAGCCAGCAAGTTGATGCTGATTTATGACTGCAGTGGCTCTGCCCCACATTCTGCACTACTTTGAGAGATTTAGCTTTTAATATACTTTTGTAAAATTTTTGAATGACTTTCAGATGCACTCTTGGTACCCTCACCTTCTAGAAATAGAGAGAAATCACTTAATGTGAAAGAAAACCAATTAGTGCTTGGATCAGAGCCTGCTGTCTCACCTGCCTCAGCAGAACCTCCCTGTTTCTCTTTTTTTTTTTTTTAAAAAAAAATCCTTTCTTTTTCTTTAAATCTTTTCTGATACTGCTTGTATTTCTTCACCCCTCCTTGATGTTCGGGATATATTCTGGATCCTACTCAATGCTATATGGGTTATTTTCTTCAAATGCTACTATGGCTGACAATAAAAGAAGTCACCAGGAGCCAGCATGTGCTCATGTGCTAGTCTTCTGGTCTTTGTGTCACAGACCATGTTGTGAAAGGGAAAACTTTGGGTGAAAAGAGAGTTAGATGGCGATTTTTGAGCTGTGTCTCTTTGCCTGCGTCAGCCTCGTGCCACCTCTGTGTGTCCTCTGTGACCTACATTTCCCTGCTGGCCCTTCGGCATTAGATTTGATCCTGATTTATGGCCAGTAGTGCCTTGTCTTCAGACTCTGTTTGCTGGCTTGTAGGGCCTCATACCTCCTTCCCTGGTGACAGTTTTATGCACGTGTAACTCAAGTGCCTTTGGTGGAGTCGCTCCTGATTTACTCCAGCCCTCAGTGCCTGGAAGCTGTTTTTCTCCCTGAATTACTGTACCTGACACATCACTGTAGGTGTTAGGCATTGTCACAAAATTAATTTTCCTCTCAAGAGCCCTCAGTGATTTCAGCTGAACTTCATTGCAATTGTTGCTCTGTCTGAATGGAAGATTCATACTGTTGGGATAGCTTCAACCTTGGGGTTGCCTTGGGGAGCCAAACCCAAATGCAAGGTGACTCTTTCTTCCTTTTTTCTCATTTTTTTTAATAACTGGATTTCCATGAGATGTTGCAGTCAGGTGGCATGGAGAAAACTCAGCAATCTCTCCAGATGTGTATCCGATTCTTACTCAAAGACTCACGTTTCAGCAAAAATCCTTCTTCAGTGACAGCTTTCACTCTGCTGTGGAAGAGCCTGAAGCTGCAGGGCAATGGTTTCTGTCCTGGGTGTATCACAGCATCAAAAGCAGCTGGATCAGCATTTCTCCCTTTTCCAGGCTGAGTTTGAATCTGCAGCCGTGTGGCTGTGGATTGCCTTACAGCAATCAAGAAAAGCTGAATTTATAAGTAACTGGGACCCAGCAAAGGTGGGGCAGGATGGGCAGAGGTGCCTGCAGCAGGGCTCTGGGATGGAGGCTGGGCTAGGGGAAGAGGTTGTTTCTGCAGAGGGTATTGAAAGTTAAATTGGTCTGAGTTTGAAGGGTGACAGACTGTTCTGTAGCAGTCTGGGGGTAAAAACAATGAACAGCTGAAATTCCTAAATCACGTTTGAAATGGGATTGAACTTACAGACAAATGACACTTAGCCAAACACATCCATATTTTGTGTGATCCTTTGGCATCCAGTGCTCTAGAGGGAGTTGAGCCCCATTTCTAGTAATGGAAAAGCACAATTTAAGTGCTAATTCACTTAGGGCTTGGAGTATTTTTGTCGCGCGACCTGGTGGAGTTTGATCATTTCAGGGGAAATGTGACTACAATGAAATAAGAATGAATTATTCTCATAAGTGAGGGTTAATCATCCTTAGCAAAGTGCATTTGATAGCACTTCAGGCGGTACCTTAGTATCACTGAATCCTACTGATCAGTCATGTTACTCCTGATGATACTATCACAGGAGTGAAATGTGTTTTTTTCCTGAACTGGATTGTTGTTAAAACCTACTAAATATTTGTATCCTTCTCTGATAATCTGTAGGTCTGCTGCAGCTGCACTTGTAGCAGGAGCATTTGCAACTCTGTGCATGTTTTAAACTACTCTCACGCTCCTCTTGAGGCTCTTTTTTCAGTGTTCATGATTTTTTCATGCTGTCTAGAGTACTCAGGAGAGCTGTCATGGACCTTATACCAGGGCTTTAGTGCCAGGTCAAATTGGAGCTCTCTGAGACCATTTACTGAAGCAGAAAGCCTGGAGGGCATGTGGGGGTGGGAACTGCTGAATCATTTACTATGGGTTCACTCTGCACACCAGCCGATTGCCTTTGGAGGACCTGCTGAGCTTCCCCTGTCAGATAGCATGAGCTCTGTGGGTGACCAAGGGAGCTGAGGAGGATATTCAGCATCACCAAACCAAGCTCTGCTCCTGTTTGACTTGGCTTCATCTGGGGTACCCACATGCACAATGCCTGTTTAGCAGCAGAAAAAAAGGTGGACCCTGGTAACATTTTGGACTGGTGCTAGCAGGGAGATGTTAGCTGTTGTGGTGCAGAGTTCACAACAACAAAAATGGTGCTGTTGAAAGCCTGCCGTGATGATGGTGCCTGCAGCGCAGTGTGTCGTGTGTTCCCCAGAGTGGATCTGTCTTAATCTTATTAAAAGCTCATCAGTGTTTCCCATGCAGCCCTCCCATGGACAGGGCTGTAGCACTCACCAGCTGAGCCACGACCTGATCTGTGCCTGCCCAGTGTTTGGAAGAAACCAGAAGTTGGCTGGTGCAATAGGAGAAACCCCCAGGCAGGGTCTTGGAAAGCCACACAGTAAACCCGTGCTTTGATGTAGTGTGATGGTGACCTGATGCCAGCTGCTGGGGGGAGTGTCTCAACCAGGCAATCCCCCAGCTGAAGCTCCCAAAAATGTCAGGAGTTGAATTTTGAAAGCAATTTGTCCTCCCCTTTAGCCTCTGTGCTTACAAGGAGGTGGAGAGTTGATAAAGGTTGCTCATCCTCAGCAGCCAAGGTTATTTAGGGGCTGGGGCCCCAGATGACCCCCAGTCCTACATGTATCTAGCACATAGAGGTCTGAAATGGGAGAACCCTGGAACTGGAAGCTGTGATGACTGCTTACAATAGACAGCTACTGTGCTGGGGCTGGAGGCTCTCGTAACTCATACTCTCTGCAAACTGACCTGGAGGAAGGGTTTTACATGCATCAAAGCATATCATTAACTTGGCTGAGTTTAGGACTTGCTCTCCACCTCGGGTGGGATGAATCAAAAGTCACTCCAATGAAGTCAGTGGAGTAACTGAAGTGTAAAGAGAATTTAGCCTGTTTGTTCCACCCTATCTTTTTGCCCTCCGACCTGTGCAGGAGACAGTACCTGCCTCTGCATGGCAGCGTTTCCTTGCCTGCTTGGGATCTCAAGGGGAGGCAGGAATTACTTGCACAGTGCTGATGCTCTGACTCACTCCTGTCCCCAGGAGCGAAGGTGCAGAGCTGTCAGCTCCTCTGAGACAGCAGGAAGCAGCCTTCTTGCTTCTCTGATTTTCCCCAACACGTCCAGGACCCATGCAGACAACCAGGGGGAAATAGTAATAGTTTAGGAGCATGGATCCTTCTGATGCATCCAATTTTCTTACAGCATCTGTTGTGCAAATGAATCCCCACATGGCTTTGGGAGTGTGGCCATTCATGTTTGCAAATGCTGTGACTTGTGGAGTTCTCTCTTCCCCAGAGTCAGGATCATGAGAGTTCTGAAGAGAGAGAAGTCGCCAACCTGGAAGAAGTGGTTTTGCAGATCCTGAGCTAAACCAAAGAGCACCATCTCCTGGCAGCTGGGAATAGCTGGCACTGCTGCCAGCGTCTGGTGCAGTTCTCTGGCAAGGAGCTTGCTGCTCTCCGCACCTACAGCACAGAACCATAGAATCATTGAATATTTGGGCTGGAAGGGACCTCCATTTGTCATCTAGTCCAACCCCTCGGCCACAAGCAGGGACATCTCCAACTAGATCAAACTGCTCAGAGCTTCATCCAGCCTGATCTTGAATGTCCCCAGGGATGGAGCCTCCACCACCTCTCTGGGCAACCTCTCCCAGGGATCTAGCACCCTCACCTTGAAGAACTTTTTCCTAATGTCCAACCCAAATCTGCCCTTTTCTTGCTTAAAGCCATTACCCCTTGTCCTGTCACTCCAAACCCTTGTGAATAGTCCCTCCCCTGATTTCTTGTAGGCCCCTCTCAGGTACTGGGAGGTTCCTATAAGGTCCCCCCAGAGCCTCCTCTTCTCCAGGCTGAACAACCCCAACTCCCTCAGCCTGTCCTCACAGCAGAGCTGCTCCAGCCCTCTGATCATTTTTGTGGCTCTCCTCTGAACATGTTCCGACAGCTCCACATCCCTCTTGTGCTGGGGCTCCAGAGCTGGACACAGGACTCCAGGTGAGGTCTCCCCAGGGCAGAGCAGAGCAGCAGGATCACCTCTCTCCATCTGCTGGCCACGCTTCTTTTGATGCAGCCTAGGACTGGATTTGCCTTCTGGGCTGCTGCTGCACATTGGTGGCTCATGTCCATCTTCTCATTAACTAGCACCCCCAAATCTTTCTCCAGTGGACTGCTTTCTATTGTGTCTTCTCCCAGCCTGTATTGGTAAGT
The DNA here is from genome assembly GCF_000691845.1 of Merops nubicus. Lineage (NCBI taxonomy): Eukaryota > Metazoa > Chordata > Aves > Coraciiformes > Meropidae > Merops > Merops nubicus. The sequence goes on along the minus strand of NW_008584778.1, from coordinate 43,509 downwards.
TCAGTTGCCCCTCCACAGATGCAGGACCCTGCACTTGGCCTTGTTGAACCTCATGAGGTTCACCTGAGCCCACCTCTCCTGTCTGCCCAGGTCCCTCTGGATGGCCTCCCATCCCTCTGGCGTGTCAACTGCAGCACCCAGCTCAGTGTCATCAGCAAACTTGCTGAGGGTGCACTTGGTGCCACTGTCTGTGTCACTGATGAGGATGTCAAACAACACCGGTCCCAGCACGGAGCATCTGGAGGTAGGATAGCTCAGGGTTGACAGCTGGCTCTGGCTACCAAGAAAGGCTAATCAAGTGGAGACTGAGACCTTCCTGAGTGATGTTGTCCACAGCACAGTGATGCCTGTGTTTGGCATGAGGGGCCTCAGCTGATCAGGCTTCAAGCTCTGTTTGAATTGACACACAAGTGCTCAAGTACTTTTGAGATTTGTGTGGATGTTCAAGGGTTAGAAAATTCATGGAGATGGGTCTTGCAAAATTGAGAGCATAGCTGCCCAGTGGTACACTCAAATATCCCTGAGGGTAATCAGCCCACTTTGAAGCATTGTGTGATTTGGCATGGGGCTGACAGATGCCTCTACCCCTTGCGCAAGCTACCCTTGGTGTCGCTGGGAGTGGTTGTAGCAAAGGATGTGTGGAAGTCTGTGAAGCTTTCCTCAGGTTTAAGCTGGACTTGAAATCAAGCAGAGAGGAAGAAACAGCTCAGTCTGGATCTAAAAAGATGGAGTGTGCTTTGAATTTGGAGACAGACTTGGGACTGCTGGTCCATCTGGGTGCTATAAGGATATGTGAAAAGCTGGTAAAACACTGAAAATCTGTGTAAGGATGTACACGACTACAGATGGCAACATAGTAAGGCAATATAGTATGAGTTTTAAAAAGGAAGGTAAAGGAAGCTAATAATAAATGAGATAACATGTATCGGAGTCAAAACAGGAAAGTCTTTTTTTTTTCCTCCTTTTTCTGTGAGTAAGTTAGGAATAAAAAGAAGCCAAAGTCAAGCACAGGCTTTTTGCTAGTGGCTGGTGACAAAACTGTAAATTTGGTTCAGAAAATGCGGGATTGTTAAATAGCTACTTTTGTTGCATATTTGGAAGAAAGCAGGAAGACGTGTTTATCTGGTGGTCATGGATGAGTGATAAAATGAAGGAGAAGCTGGAACGTAAGCTGCTGATGTGGGACTGGGAAACATGAACCGTGCTGGTCATCAGAGAGGACCCTCAGCTGTGGTTTGATCTCCAGATGGAGATGTTTAGGTGGTGGCAAGGTCTGGGCAATGGAGCTCTCCTCCTTGGATTTAGTCAGCCTTGCTATGAAATCAGCCTTTCTATGTGAGAGGCTAATTACAGAACAAAAAGCTTGGCAAAGCGCTCAGCCACCTCCTTGAGCCTGTAAGACAATACAGTAGATCTTTTTAAGAGACGGGCTTTAGTCTCAGTGCTGAAAGAAAGTCACTGCATATCCCTGAGCTCTGGGCTGCCCTCAGGAGTCTTGGATCAGAGCGAAGTTGCTGTGCTGGAAAATGCTTTTCACTCAGTTTTGGCCACTTTGTTACCTAAAATCTCTAGATGACACCTAAGGGCTGAGGTATTGGGAGTGGTGTGTGGCCTTAGAGACCCTTTAGCAGTATTTGGGGCCAGTCAAACAAGAGTATTCCCCTTGTTTGTAGGACTTTCATTATCATTGCTAGTCCATAGACTACTGCAGGTCAGGGACTGTCCAAAAAGGACAATGCAGACCTTATCACCAGGAGGCTGTGATGTGTATGGACATGGAAGAGGGCTGGGGAGACCCTGTTCCTAGGAGCCAGCAGCCCTGCAGCACTGTGGTAGCTGGTAACTACTCCTGAGGCTCAACAGCCAAAGCAGAAGTCAAAGCCAACTTCTTTGAAAGACTTACAGGAATTTGCTGGAAGCAGCTTGCTCACACTGTTCTGCTTTTGTCTGGAAAGGTCGCTGAAGCCTTGATTCCTCCAGTTGCAACTGAAGATCCTTCCTTTCCTCAGTGCATCTCCAGGCTGTAAAAAAAAGCACCATGTAATTAAAGATTAGTTCCCCCTCTCCTCTCCTGAAAAATTAATAATTCTGACTGAATCCCTGACACACAATAAATACTGAACCTTGCGTTGCGGGGTTGCCAGTTGTTCTGGAGGACTGAAAATTCCTGTCCTCTGTGTCACTCTCTGTGCCACTGAAAGTCATCAGAGTTGCATATGAAGGTTAAGAAAAGCAAGTGAATGTGGAAAATGGTTGTTTTATTGAAAACTGAACACAACATTGTGAAATTATCAATTTTAAGAAGACTGAGCATACTCTAATTGGGAGAAAATAAACCCAGTTTTATTGAAATTAGTCCTTTTTCTTGTTTATTATCCTCAGCTAACTTTTTGTTTCCTCCTTCAGTGTGCTGCAGCAGCTCAGCTTGCACTGATCCAAACTGGGCCTCAGCTGCTTTTCTCAAATTAAGAGTTGCTCTGCATGGAACCAGTGATTTCTAAATTATTTCCTGTGTCAATTGCTAAATAGCTCTAAACCCAGTGCTGTGGCAGAGGATTTCTGGAGCATTCACTTACTTATTCTGAGGAAACAAAACAGTAATTTTCACTTTTTTTTCCCCTTTGCAGTTGATGAAAACTCGTGTGACTTGCTGAGCATCTCAGCTGTGCTTGACTGGTTGAACATGCCCATTACTTCTTAGCTGGCCGCAGGAAGTGAAATTATTTCCCAGGGGCTTGTATTACAAGGAAGCGTGACTGCTGCTCTCAGGCACTGAAGAGCTTTGCTTTACCTGAATTGGCAGGCAAGCTTTTGGGCACATTTGAGTGAAATCCAGATTAAAAAATAAAAAACAAAACACCCAAAACAACCCCCACCACCAACAATCCCAACTTTCTGTAACAAGGGTAAATTCAGATCTGATACTGCCATCCGTTACCAGTGCTATTCATGGCTGCTCCTTCCCACGGATATTGGACTAAATAAACTTAAAGTCAGAGAGGGCACTGCTGAATCACCAGACTCTGAATACACTATTCTTCAGCAAAAATCTGCTCAGCTATTATAGGTTTCCATGTCTCTAATAGCCAGCCTAATAGCTGATAGATTCACACTTCCTAAATAAGAGGCAGTTTTACCAATGGGTTTAAATCATTCCCTGTGGAAATAGAGAATTGCATTAAATCCTAGTAATTAGGCAATTTCAGCTGTCTTCAGCACTTTTGACTCTTTGGTTGCCTTGAGAGTTAGGATTCCTTTATGTCCTGCTAGAACAAACCCTCCCTCTATTCACACATGTGCATGGACGTGCTTTCACACCCTTTTAACTCCTTGCCTTCCTCTTAAGCCCCAGTAAAAAATGCATTTTCTGGTATCATCATTATTTGTAAAACCACTGCAGGAAAAAAAAAAAATGGTTTATGATTGATAATGAGTCCATTTGAAAGCAGGTCTTGTGTTTAACATCTGCTACAGTGTTAGATTTGCACTATTTGCGAATGTGATGTTTCTGTCTATGACTATATCAGGTTATTATTTTTTCTCTCTGCTGATGAATAGCATAAAGAATATGATCATTTCCTAGCTCTCTTTCTCATGGTGGCTTTCCTGCAAGCTGTCCTGGCTTTTCTCCTGCTATGAAGCACCTAACAGAAATGCATTAGAAACTCTTTCACTGCTCCATTGATCAGCATTACTAAGTGCTGCAAAGACATGTGCAGCTGGCTCACACACACTGTGGACAAAGCAGAAATAAAAGCTGCAAACATCATTCATAGATATTGGTTTGACGGCAACTTCAGTCTCCTTTGACTATATTTGTGCTTTCTAGCAGCAATGGTGGGACTTTCGTGGAGGTGGGGTTTTGCTCACTGATGGTGTTGTGATGGTGTATTTTATGTATTGCACAGCCATCTTGAGCTGGTCCAAAGGCACTCGGAATCAATAGGACTTTTCTAGTGAATTCGGAGAGCTTTGGATCAGACCCAGCAGGCACTGAGGGAACATCTAATGAAAGAGCAGCCCTGAAACCCCATGATTTAGACAGCCACTCACCCAGCACAAACAGTAAATTACAAACAGCAGACACTGGCAGTAACAGGCATGAATAGTCTGTAGTCAGCAATTCACAGCCTGAAATATTTTGGCATAAGCAATGCATCAGATAATTTCAGCTAACCAACACATTTGTGAAAATCCAAGCCTGTTTATGGGTAATTTTCAGAAAGGTAAGTTCAGCAAGAAACATATTTGCAAGAAAAAGAACCTATCCCTTTTTGCTTACTGATCATTTAGAATTTTTTTGGGGGGGGTATGAACTGTCCTTGCAAGGCCCTGGGTGACCTCAGCTAGGACCTGATGTGGGTGCTGGGGAGTCCAGCATAGCCTTTATTCTGCTTTGGCTTCCCTGCGGTTTTCTGCTCTCCATTTTCACATACCTTTGCTGATGAGACTGAGTCATTTGGAGCAGTGAGGATGAGAGCTGCCTGCAGTGAGTTACAAAAGGATCTTGCAACCCTGAATGAGCTGGCAGGAAAACAGTGAAATTTAGAGTAGGTAAATGTAAAGTTACATAGATAGAGAGGGGGGAAAAAAGTCCCAAACTGACATGCATAGGGAGACTTTCACAGTGACCCTCACCACTCTGAAACAAGATCTTGGGTTGTTCATAAGTATTTCTGTGAAAAGTTCTGTGCAGTGCTCTGTAGTGGTGAGAAGAGCAAACTGAAGGCTGGGAATGGTGATGATAATTTTTCACCTGCTAGCTACAGCACCCCTTGCTCTGTGCTCTCATACAGCAAGGGCAGCTGCCACAAACCCCCGGCCATGGGCTTTTGGGGTGTAGGGCTGGAGCTGCTGTCAGCATCGTGTGTGCAGTAGCAGATTGGCAGTGGGGGCTGGTGGGGCACCAGCAGCTCCATTCCCACACCCTGAGTGTGGAAGTCAGTGAGGATGGATGCATGGGAGCAGGTAGCTTGGGTGAGTTGAAGAGTGAAGTGTGGCACTTTGGGGTTGCTTTTTCCCATGCTGCCAGGCTTCCACTTGTAAAAGGAGGAGCATGCTGTTCTTACCCTAAAGGTGACTTGGGGAAAAGAAGTTGTTTGCAAGTCATCACAGCACTGGGTGATGCAGAAATCTGAGTGAGGGAAAGGGTCATTCTGCCTCTGTGTTGAGCTTGGGTTGTACATGTCAAATCCAGTAATGTTTTGCTGAAAAATAAAGCCTGCAGCCACACACTGAACAGCGTTAAGGGAGGAAAAAATACTGCTTCAGGGCTCACTAATGGAGCTGTGTGTGCCTAATGCGTGGAGGGCTGGAAGGAAAAAGCAGTTGGGATGGTGCTAAGAGATGGTGTCATTATGTATGCGGAAGGAGAGAGAAAATAACCAAATGCAAATAGCTTGGGAGGTTTTACACTGACATTTCCCAGCTTCTGGCTTTGCAGCTGCAGCAACGTCCCTCCAGTGTTGCTGGTGGGTTTGCGTGGTGCACGGTAGCCCAGGACACAGCACGCAGGGAGTGAGGCGGGAGCCCCACATCTCTTGCGGGGCGCCATGCAGGGCTCGGAGAAACCGGGCAGGCACTAAGCCCTGAGCAGCCTCCTGCCCTCCTGCAACCACCAGCTTTGCTCCTCCACATCCCCCTTCCCTCGGCCACTGTAAACATTCCTCTCCCCACCTCCAGCTGCCTCGTGGGGTTCTTAGTGTTCCCGTTGCTGAGCTGTGCTTTATGTTAATGCTGCAGAGGAGAGTGCCCATTGTAATTTAATTAGCGCCGTCCCGGGAACTGAGAGAGCGTGACAGAGGGAATTAGAGGCCGTGTATGGAAATGATGCTTTGGTATGGGGAGAGGATTAACCACTTGCATACCAGCATGTTTTGTGGACATGAGATACAGCTTTCTGGGCACGTGGGAATCACTAAATGAGGATGTTTAGGTTCTGCCCTGGTGTTTCATAAATTTAGGGTGGCTGCTTTTAAAAGAGAAAATGAACTCTAATGCTGCTTGCTAACTTTCTATCTCAATTTCTATCCAGCAGAATTTTTTTCCTAATGAAAAGTTTCCTTAGGGTGAAACTCCTCCATTTCTCTGTCATTTAAAAAAAAATAAAAATCTTTTTATTCAGGATTGGTATTTGTATTGGACATTAGATTTCTTTTTTTTAAGGTTATTGGATGATGAGCTCCTGAGTCAGATTGTGAGGGAGGTTTTGGGATGGCCATTGCTGGAGATCATTACGCACAGGCTGGGCAAACATTGGCCATGAACTCTTAGCAGCTATCAGGATCGTCATAGCTATTTTGAGACACAACAGCAGCTGGAAATCACATCTGACAGATGTGCCACTGTGTTGCCTGAAGGTACAGTAAGAGACAGTCCCAAAGAGGTTGCAAGCAAAGCCATGCCTGGTGCACAAAGCAAACTGAAAATCAGTGCGGAGTGAGTGCAGCTTCGCGGAAGGACGGATGTGTGTAGGCACTTGGGTCTTCACTGCACGTTGTTTTTGTGTCTTTGCTTCAGGTGTCACAACCTCATCGCACCTCTTTGACTATGGCTCCACTGCCAACGGGGAAGACAGCTCCTTCTACACCTCCCTGATCTCGGACGTCCACTACACCACCCCGCGGGACTCCAC
>NW_008584778.1:0-36844 GCF_000691845.1 Merops nubicus | reverse complement strand
CAGCAGGAAAACAGCCCCATTCCTTGCTCGGGCAGCACAGAGGGGTTTAACGCGCTGGGGCATCCTGTTCAAGATGTGACTGGGTTTGAGTCCCGTGGCTTGTTTAGCTCAGATTCGGGAATAGAGATGACTCCTGCAGAGTCCACTGAAGTCGATAAAACCTTAGCAGATCCCATGAAAGTAGAAGCTTATAAATACATGGACATAAGTAGATCAGAAGAAGTAAAACACCAAGAAAAGCATGACTCTGACTCAGAAGATGAGAGCCCAGGCCTTATTGATAAGTACCAGGGAATACCCACCAGGTCCAGCCATGTTGCTGAACCTCAGCGAACGGCTTCGGAGAGTATGAAAGCAGCCAAAGAGCGAGACCATCTGGAAGACACAAGGTCTGGAGATCAGCACAGTGCCTCCGTGGTTACAGCCCCTGTCAAGATCACACTCACGGAAATAGAAGGCGCCAGAGAAGCTTCCAGCAAAGAGTCAAGCCCAACTCAGACAGAGACTGGCCTGAAACCGAGTCATGAGGTAGTTCCAACAGTGACAGTGTCAGAGCCAGAAGATGACAGCCCAGGATCTGTCACACCACCCTCCTCTGGCACAGGTAATACTGGTGCATGGCACCATTTTGTTTTTTATATTCAGAGAGTGGTTGCAGTTGTAGCCGTGCATGCTGGAAAATTACTGTGGGCTTGTGGGGTGGGTCTGAGGGGGTATGAGCAGACATTAACAGGTCTCCATGGCTGGAGGTGTTTCTGCTCTGCTCAGGCACCAGTTGGTATAGCTGAAGCAAAGTGGGATGCAAACCATGCTGCCCATCACTGGCACACTGCTCAGGATGGGCTGCCCTTTCAGTGTGAAAGGGGAAGACAGGGCTGGGGATCCCCAGAAATAAGTTGCCAAGAGTCACTCAGGAGTTTGACTGGGGTCAAACCCAGGCTTGCTGAGCCTGATCCCCAAGGGGGTCTCTTGGTCACCCTAGTTAGCCACATTCCCCACAGGAAATGGGATGTGTGGGACCAGGGTGCTGCAAATGTCTGTGTTCATTTTCTTTAAATTTTAGTGGCTGTTTTAACACCTCTTTGCTCTTGCACAGAACAAGGTTAAATTGTTAAAAATAGGTACCATTTTGATGTGCAGCAGCACTTGCTGCTTTTGGAAAGTGCTGGGGACAGAAATGCTGTCACCTCATTTACAAAGGGAGGGAGAAAAGGCGAGTCTCTTTTAAAGGCTCCTGATTTCTAATGAGAAAGACACAAAAATCCCGTATTTGTACCTGTTCTTACTGTCGGATTACTGTAGTAGCACGTACTATTTCTATTCCTCATTCTCTGTTAAACACTGCTGAAATATTAAAATAGTATAGTGTTTTAAAAAGGAATAAAGTTTTGTGACAGGAAACAGAATTTTCAGACTTGAACTTAAATATCAGTGTCCTGAATCAAAACTGTTTGACAATGAACATTTGACAATGAACTTCCCCAGGCTGAAATTTCCATTCCTTTGATGGCATCTAGAAGAATTTAAAAATCAACAGGAATTTCCTTAAAATGACAGTCTGGGATTTCCAGCCACTCTAATACCTACCTGTAGAGAAATACCTAGTTTCTCTCCAGAACTGAGTGTGCATTTGCACATTTTCACACAGAAAGAGAAACAGCCTACTGCAGCTGTGAGTTGACCCTGGTTGCATCAGCCAGAAATTTGTAGAGTCCCATTTCTCTTCTTTTATTTCACTGGGTCTCATCTCACACTACTTCTGAGGCATGCCATTTTTTTATCGATTTACACATTTTGCACTACAAGGTAGTTCAGAACTTCAGGCACTAATTGTTATTTATTCAATCTCTGGCAACTGTTCCAGGCTGCCTTCATGACACTTGATAACCATATCCCGTCAAAACAGCTGACCAGTGTGTGGCTGAGCCTCACAGCTGCTGCCTTACTGGGAGTCACTGGTGTGGCTGGTGTGATCAGCAGCACAGGAATGTTCCTCTCCATGGGTAAAGCTGATCCCCAGCACCGCCCAAACAGCTCTGGGAGTCCCACCGCCTTGCCCTGGGGTGCTGGAAAGCCAGGAGCACTGCTTGCCTGTGGTGTCAAGGGAAGAATCAGGCATCCTTTTGTAGGGGCTGGCTCCCACAGGGTGTTTTCTCTGGCTTTCCCCCCTTCCTTGCAGCCGGGGACACGCTGCGCCCAGACTCCGCATCCATAAGCGAGGAAGAAATTTAAAACCTGCCCTTCCCATTTCTACCCAGTGACCCAGCAAAGTCGTTGCTCCTAGATACCCCTCAAGCATCCTGGCACAGCCCCCAGCTCCCCCCTGCTTGGATCAGGCCTTCAGAAAATGGTTTACTTTAATTACTGGCCATCATCTTTCTGGGGAAGGAAGGCGGGGTGCGCCCGTATGCTGCGCTGGCGCTGAAAGGCGTGGGGTCCTTATACACTTCCCCGTGCCAGCAGTGAACGTGACACCCCACTGCTGGCCACAAAGGACGTTTTTGTTCGCAAAGTAAATGCCATGGCTGAGGGCTCCAAGCTGCCAGGGCGGGCAGGGATGGGGCGAGGCCGCAGGATGGCGCATTGCTGCGCTGCGAGGGCTGGCGCTCACATGCCGCTCTGGACGCCTGCCAGATTAGGTCATGGCTCAGGGAGAAAATGCTCGGCCGTGGTAGTGCTGGAGAGGGGCACAGCTCTGCCAGCCTTCCTGCTCCTGCTGGAGCAGCTGACGCCACAGAAACCTCCCGGCATCCGGACAGCAGTGTCCCGACAGCCCTGAACACCGTACTCCTGCCTGCAGCCGTACTCGGGGCTGAGGAAACTCTTTCTCATGTGAGAGGGTTGAGTTACAAGGGAGCTGTTTACATGCTAAAAATGGCCAGTGACATGTATTGGCAGATGCCCAAACCAAAACTGCTCAGAAGGATGTGGGGAAGTTGGTTTTCTTACCCATCCCCCAGCAGGATGTCACAGCTTGAGTGCAACCATTAAAACCTCCCTCTTTACCTGTTTCATCTTGGCAAAGGAATATGATCTGGAAGAAATCAGCTATGCTATTGCCACGAGAAATTCAGTCAGGAAATATCAGAAAATAATGGTTTTGTCCCAGCTTACATCTGATATGATATCTTTCCCACCCACTGTTGTAGAGGAGCTTCCAGAGGTGGCCAACAAAACTGGGTGTGCTCAGGGAGCCAATGCCAATAGCTGCACCCAAAGCAGGGCTGTGCTGAAGGCAAATACCCACTGGGAGCAGGTATAGCTCAGCTTGGGACTCTTCACACATGCAGCTGAGGGGCTGGAAACCTCCTCCCACTCCATTGCAGTCCCCAGACTTCTGGATGCAGGCAGTGTCCTGCCATGGGCCTCTTTACCATCAGCAGCAGGAGGAAACTTGGAGGTCTCTTTTTCTGGTAGCTTTCTTGAACCCCTACCACCTTCAACGGTACTTAGAGTCATAGAAGTGTTTAGGTTGGAAACTTTAAGATGATCAAGTCCAACTGTTAACCCAGAACTGCCAGGTCATCGCTAAACTATGTCCCTCAGCACCTCTTTGAAATCCCACCAGGGATGGGGACTCCACCACTGCCCTGGATAGCCTGTTCTAGAGCCTAACAACCCTTTCAATGAAGAAATTTTTTCCTGTTATCCAACCTAAACCTCCCCTAGCACAACTTGAGGCCATTTCCTCTTCTGCTATCACATGTTACTTGGGAGAAGAGACCAGCACCCACTTAGTAAGCAGTGTCATGTTAATGATATAAAATTAGTGAATGAGAGGACAAATGTCCACATATGCTTGGTGGGTGTTTCAACATGAATGGGGAATTCAGCCTTTTTTTCCCCCAAAGGGGAGCATCTGTGAGTGGATGGCAGAGATCTCTGGGTCAGTGAAGTGCAAGGTGGAAATCAGTGATCAGGAGGTGGCCGTGCCCAGGTACTGGCAGGGGATTGGGTGCAAACTGTTGCCATGGTACAGACAGGCTCAGGTGGCCAGGCTGGCTAATGCTCTGTGAAGATCAAGTGAAGCCTGTTCCCCATGCAGTGACTCAGGACGGATGCTGATGCACCTCATGCTGCCTCTGTCACCTCCTATTGTGAGCACGTTACATGCAGTTATACGTTCTTTGTTATTTCATTACAAAGTCCAGTGTGGTAAGGTGATAGATGGGGAGGCAAAACAAGTGGGAAGTGTGCTGGGATCCCTTCTAGTACGGGGTATGGGCTTCTTGCTAATCCTGGGTGACCAACCGGCCTTTTCAGCTGCTCCTTTTCACCCTCTGAGTTTATCTTCTTTCAGTGTGAGCCAGAAAATGCAGAGAAATTAGTTTACTTCAAATTTTGGTGGACAGGTTGGTCCTTCATTATTTTGGTTGATGTAGTTCTTAATGATATTAAGAATTACAGTAAAAAAATAGTATTTCATTCGTGGACCCAACTGAGAAAAAAATTAAATGGAGGATTCACTACTGACTCCCCTACAAAAAAAAAAAAAAAAAAAAAAAAAAAAAAAACCCAAAAACCAAAAAAAAAAAAAAAAAAAAAGGAGAGTGTCCACACCTGCCCCCCCTAAAAAAAAAAAAAAAAAAAAAAAAAAAAAACCACCAAAACCTGAAAAGAAAAAAAAAACACTGAAGAAACCATAGAAAAACCCTCACCTGTAACTTTCCACACTTGAAAGTTAAAGGTTAATAAAACTGTGAGTAACTACACATAGATTGTTAGTATCAGCAGAGTCAGGAACCCACCAGCCCAGTGTGTGTGCTTGTCCCCAGAACAGGCATGTGTCTGTCAGTGACAGTCAGGTGCTGTCACATGTGGCCAGAGCCCATGTTCCTCATGACTGGTGATTTTCCTGGTGAAGAACATGTTGCTGAGCCACTGGCCAAGCACTGTCCAGCATTGCCTTGTGCCTCAGCTTTCTCCTCAGTAAATGATCCTAATGATACTTCTTTTATAATGAGTATGTGCTTGGGAAATGCTCTGTAAGGACCAGCTGTTATTACTGTTAGTCATCCTAGATGGGGAGAATTTCTAGCTCTGCTAGAGGGATCCATTCTAGTGTGAAATCTATTGTATTTGATGCCCAAGCAGCCAGAAGATCTCAACCTTAATGTATTTTTTTCCCCCTTTTATTTCTGGGTGGCAGAACCGTCCGGCTCAGAGTCACAGGGCAAGGGCAGCCTGTCGGAGGATGAACTCATCAGTGCTATCAAGGAAGCCAAAAGCTTTTCCTTTGAGACCTCAGAGGTGCAGCAGTCTCCAGCCCTCTCTGAGAAGAGAGACCAGAGGGTCAGGCCCGGGCGCCCCGCTGCCGCCTCAGCCCTGGATAACGAAGCCAGCAGCGCCGACTCAGGGGACTCGGAGATCGAGCTGGTCTCGGAGGACCCGCTGGCTGCCGAGGAGGTGCTGCACTCCAACTACATGACCTTCAGCCACATTGGAGGGCCCCCTCCGAGCGGGAGGCCGAGCTCGACAGCGAGCTCATCATCGAGTCCTGTGATGCCTCATCAGCCTCCGAAGAGAGCCCAAAGAGGGAGCAGGACTCTCCTCTGATGAAGCCCATGGTCATGGACATTATCAAGGAAGAGAACGGCTCACGAGCTGATGCCTCAGACTATGAAGCAAATAAAATGACAGAGAGCAGGATGAACAGGGACGGGAGGCCGAGCTCGACAGCGAGCTCATCATCGAGTCCTGTGATGCCTCATCAGCCTCCGAAGAGAGCCCAAAGAGGGAGCAGGACTCTCCTCTGATGAAGCCCATGGTCATGGACATTATCAAGGAAGAGAACGGCTCACGAGCTGATGCCTCAGACTATGAAGCAAATAAAATGACAGAGAGCAGGATGAACAGGGAAAACCTGGCAGAGTCCACCTCCTACCTGAAATGCTCCTTTGTTGCACCAGAAGTAGGTGCTGAGCCCCTGACCTCTGCTGTCAGCACGGAGGAGCTGAAGGAGAGAATAATCCTGAAGAAACCCATTGAAGAAACTGTTGTTAACCAAAGTAGAGTGTCTTCCAAGGACTCTGGTAAAAGAAGTCCCTTGGCTTTGCCGCTACTGCCATTTTTAAATAAGCAGAAAGGTAAATGCAGACATTTATGTTGCTTTTTTTTTAAGTGCTGCTGAGAAGGGGGAGGAAGGAGAAGTGCCTGTTCCTTGAAGGGGAGATGCTAGTGTGAGTTGCCTGCACTGGATAACCTCAGCTCAAAGCTGGGCATGCCCTGTGACAGTGCACACATCATCTCTGACCTTCCCATCCTTTTCTTTTTCTCCTTTTCCTTTGGAAAAAAAATAATACCAGTAACAAAAATTTTGGGGTTTAAGCACATAGATACTGGATGAAGCAGGAACCCCAGCAGCATAAGGCTGGTTCATATATCAAGCATCCGGAGGACAAAGAGCAACAAATGATCATTTTTGCTTTGAAATACTACCTGCCTTGCCCCGGGGAAGGGGAGTGAGCAGAGAGGTGTTCCTGCCCCTCCCAAAAATGTGAGGGTAATGCGTTTGAGGATATGTGTCACATTCTGTGATGTTTAGGAAAAAAAGGAAGAGTCAGAGGAGGAGAGAGATTTGTTTTGTTGGGTCTGGTCGTTTCTAAGGCTGGTACAACTTAAATCTCTCTCACGGTGGCGGACGCCCTTCATCCAGAATAACAAGTGGTTTGTGTGTGCTTCCAGGCTACTGTGGGGATCTGGGAGGCTTGGGGGTGCTCATCCCAGCTCTGTGTGTCCTGGGGGACATCTTGTGTGCCCCTCCGAGAGCCCCTTCCCTAATCCTTCTGTGGGAGGGTGAAGGGCAGGACATTTCCCTCATACTCAGGTCAGCTCAAGGGCACTTGTCTCCCAATAGGATCCCCTCAAAGCCAGTGTAGAGTCAGCCAGGTCCAGGCTTGCTGTGCCAGGCACTGAAGTCTGACTGGGCCCACCAGACCTCTAGAGACACCATCAGCTTTCGATCTGAGCTAAACTCTGAGGACGAAGGGGTAGCACACGGTCACTGCACACTGACATTGCCAGGGGTCCCTGCAGCCACTAACTCACTTAGTTCACAAGGCACACAAGAGAAAAAGGCGTTTTGTTGTTTGCAAGATGCCACCTCTAAAGAGCCCGGGCCTTTGTGTGCCTCTGGCTTTGTAGGCTGGTGTGGGCGGGAGGGACGCCTGGGCTGCCCCATGCCTGTCCTGCTCTCCCTCTCCCATCTCCCCCGGCTGGGCTGGGAGGTTGGAGGTTGTTTTGCAATCCAGAGAGCTGCTGCTTCCTTGTAAACAGCTGGACAGAGGAGGCGGGGTGGTGAACCCCACCCCTCCTGCTCAGAGAACATCTTCTTCCTCAGTCTGCAGACGTTTGACCACATGATGGCCTGGAGGTGTGGCAGACACTTCAGTGGCATGCTTTTACAACCGATGTCTCTAGCGTTGTGAACCCAAGTGTGCAAGTCTAGCAAGGCAAAAGCCCGAAATTGCACCATGCGCTGAGGACTGTGAGATCTGCAGTGCAATAAAATATGTTAATATTGATATTCTTAATGAACTAATAACATTAATAGGCTGAACAGCAGACATAAGATCATTGCTTCTAAGTATATTTGCCTGCCAGATCCTCAGAGGTTGCAATGTCATGCTGTGCATCTCTTAGCTCCTTCACAAGTAAGATGAGCTCCAAACATTTCTTTCTCCCTTCCCAAATTTCTCCTTTGTAGGACTGGCCCAGGCTCTGCCCAAACCCTAGGAGCTGTAGGGTTCACCTTACAAGCCCTTCCTGCAGTGTCTAACATTGGGTCTCTGCAGCTGTGCTGTGTTCTGGGTGCTGTCACAGGCAGGCAAGAGGCATTCCTCTTGGATATGGGGAAAGTCATTGGGGAATATCACATGACCAGCCAGTTGTTTGTCCCTCAGTTTTGAGATTTCAGGCCCTATTACAATTTTCAGTCCCCCAAGATCATATTGAGATTTATTTTGGCCTGACTTTTGTTGTCTCGTTTAATTTCTCATTGCCTAAACTGATGCTAACAGAGGCTTGCTCTCATGTGGGGGTCAGGGAGAATCCCTGTGTGTGAGCAGACTTCCTCCCTGCGTCACAGTGTGTCCATGTTTCCTATCTGTGTTCCCGTAGGACAGCAGTGGCAGGAACTTCTCTTCCAGGACAGACACAAGACAGCTAATTACTACTTGGCGGTGCTTAGAGGACTATTTCAGTATGTGCTTTTCTCCCTCGAGATGCTCCAGTGCTTAAAGCAAGGAAAACAAAAACATAAAGCCTCACAAGATTATTGCTAAGGCTTGTGGAACTTCTTAAAGCTGATTTCAAGGTATGGGGAAGTGAGCTTGAGATATGAAAATATGGATGGTAGTGTAGTTCACTTTATGCTGCCTTCCAGTCACAGGTATTTGCTGCATGGATCTCTGTGTCTGGGCGCTACTTAAATTCTTCTGTTGAAAGTAGACTATGGGGCTCTCCTTTTGCCCTGAGAAAGGAGGGCTTGTCCCTCACTCAGAGAATCACATGAAACCCTTCAGCTTTTTTTCAGTTATCAGGGGTGAATTGAGAGGTGCATTAACTGTCTTGGTGGAACCAGAGCATCCCCCATAGGTCCTGCCAGGCTCCATAAGGCTGGAGCTGTGTCGGCTGCCAGGGAAATGACGTGGCAAAGCACATCCAAGGGGACTGCCTTCATAGCATCAACCTGAGGTCTTGGCAGACTTTTACATCACAACATCATACATGTGTCATACAATAACTTGGATGCACTTGGCAGGCATTTGGCATGGGTCACACTCAGCCAAAGTGAGGAGAATAGAGGGAAGCATGGCAGTGCTGCACAATGGAGGTGCAGCAGAATGACATCACCCAAAGCAAGAGCAGTATCATTCATTAAGAGAATTATCTTACTTACAGCTACTTGTCATTAAGAGAGTACTTGCAAGGTGTGACTATGTACGTCTTAAAAGAAAGAAAACAGGAAACCCTTAATTTCTTCCTTTTACCTCCTTGTTACACATCACCTTGGAAGTGTTATGCTACCACCACACATCCTTATTAAGACAGAATGGGTTTAGTGGTGTTTATGGAGTCCAGGTGGGGACTGATCCCCTTGTAGCCATAGCAAGTCCCACCTGAGTTCAGGTCAATGTTAGCCTAACATTTCTGGAGATTTGTAGGAAACTGGTAGACCAAATGCTGTCTGACACCTGGCTGTGTTTTTGATGCCCAGTTGTAGGTCTTTCTGTGGCACTTGGCCAGCTCAAAGCCAGGTATATGTAATTTAAAAATAGCCAGCCATCAGTTTCACATGTAAGCGTTAACTTTTCAGTGTGATGCTGTAATACAGCCAAGGAGTCTTTTACTTATAAATGTGAGTCTTTTACTTATAAAAGCATTAAATGTGCTTTGCATGGCTCATCAGAAGGAGGCTGGCAAGGCAAAAATTGATCTTTGAGTGCAGACTCCAGGAAATATGTGAAGAAGCCATGTAAAGTGAAAGCTCAGCGTTCAGCCTGCCCCCAGGCATGGTCTTGCTGATTGTATTGCTGCCAGCCTGTGCCCTGACCCCTCAGGGTCCGTTCTGGTGTGTCTACTAGGCATGCTTGTCCTGGTTTCTCTGGGACAGAACCCGAGGCAGCCATGCTCTGCAGGCCATGAGCAGTTTGAAGGCAGCTGGGGCAGCTGACCCGGGTTGGTTGCAGGTGTATCCCATCCCATAAACATCATGCACAGTACAAAGGGGGAAGTTTGCTGAAGACAGAAGCTCCTCCTGATACTGCTCCTCCTTTTCATTATCCTCTTCCTTCTCTCCATCCCTGGAGGGTCTCGCTCCCCATTCTGCTCCTGAGGACTGCTTTCCCATGTACTGTGATCACCGTGCGTTCGCCGGTCTGGGTATAACTTTATGTGCTTTATGTTGGCATTGGGCCTTTTTACTAAATCCCTTTTCATTTGCACCCGTGGGTCTTCTTTTCTTCTCTCAGTCCCCCTTCTCTGTTGGGGAGGGACTCTGGGGTGATAAGAGGACTGCTATAGTTTAGCCCTGGAGAGGGGTTAAACTTAGCCAGAGCTGTAATCACGGCTGTTCCCCTAAATAACAAGGTGGAGCCCAGCAAGAACACGTGTGGTTTGCGCAGTGATAACTCACTGTCTCTGCTTGACGTCTGTTGCCATCCAGTGGCAATAACAAAAATGGGCAGTGACTTCCCACCTCCATTTCACTGGAGCTGCCTGTCACGGTTTGAAGAAGCAGCAGAAGCGTCTCCTCCCAGAGGTGGACAGAGTCCTTACACAACCAGGCTCAGAGCACATCTGGCTGTGGCTCTGCAAGAAAAGAGGAGGTTGCTAGCTCTGTTTCTTTTCTTTTTTGTTTTTTAAGTATTCAGGCACAGAGAAGGAAGACCAGCTGCATTTGTGTTTTCCAGTAGCCAGAGCAAGGAATGCAGATTTTTAGCTTTGGCTTAAGAAAAGCCTGTCTTGCAACAGATTTTCACAAACTTTGGAGAATAACATAATAGATTGGTGTGGCCTGCACAGCACTGTGATATGGCATAGCCCAGGTGGCATCCAGGCTGGGCTTGCACATGGCTGTTTTCTGAAGGCATTTTCAGAAAAGACCTGATGTCTTTGAAACATGCATCTATTGGCCTGGGGCAGTTTGTAAGAAGCCCAAAAGAAGCCTGGATCAAGGCAGGCTGGGAAGGAGCGTTTTGGCTGAGTCCTTTCCTGCTTTTTCTTGCCGTACCTGTTGGTAACTCTCTGCCAGGGTGCCCTGGCTTGGAGCATTCTGGTGTCCCACAGCCTGGGGACCTGGTCATGGGCAGAGATTTCCCTTATGCTGGGGCATCATGTCTCTCTCCAGCCCCTCCTGCAATGACAATATTAGGAAATTCCTTCTGCTTGATCCATTAATGAAACATGCAAGAGTGTGTTACCTTTCAGAGCTCGGGTTTAAAATACAAAGAAACCTGCTCCAGGTGACACTGCTGTTACAAGGGGGCTGGACTAGGTGATCTCCAGAGGTCCCTTCCAACCCCTACCACTCTGTGGGTGTTCATAGTAAAGTTTACTTTTACTTTTTATTTTATGATAAAATTGAGCATAGGAAGATAAAAACTAAGACCTGGAGCTGTGATGTCCTGCTGTCATTCACATGCTAGATGGCACAACTGGCAGGATCCGGGGTCCTGCTGGAGATGCCATGAAATAAAATTCACTATTTAAACTGCAGCACAGTCCTATGCCACCCTGCTATGAGGCATCTTGGGGTTTGTGTCTTATGAAAGGCTTTTGTAGCATTAGTCTGGTTAGTTGCCTACAAGAGTGTCCTTGTCATGCACCTTCTGTGGCTGCTGTGGCTCTAGGAATCCATGAGGGACACCCAGGTTCATGGCCATCCATCTCTACATGGTGGTCCATGTGTCTCGGGTACTGTCACAAGCTTCAGGCAGAGTCACTTTTAGTTTTGGGGTGACGTTGGCAAATGCCCTGGGTTGAAGAACATGTTTCGCCTCACAGTGGACAAGCACAAAGCAGTGGAGCTTTCTCCTTTAGTCTCTCACTGCATCCACCCCTGTTTGGTGCCATAGACAATCTGATTTTATGCAGTTTCTCAAGGAAATGATTTTCCAGCAGAGATCTGGGAGAGACCTTATCAGGAATGCTTTTTGTTCAGCAGAACGGCGTCTGCATCACGTTAACGCATTGCTGCTGTTGGAGGAGTTGCTAGGGAGCAACTTCTTCTGTGGGAAGGGGATGTTTGGTAGGGTGGGTTAGCAATCTGAGGCTGGTTTCTCATCTGCATGCTTTCAGCAGCCTGGCTCTGCAGTCAGCAGCAAGCCAGGCTGTGGCTGTAGCATACAGTAGTGTTAGTTTAATATTTTAGTGCCATCTGCTGAAAGTGCCTCCACACTCCTGCCCATCTGTTTTGCCTACTTCAGTTTGCTTTTTGTGGGGCTCCGGTAGCTTTGCATCCTTTGGAAAGTCCCTGCTTGGAAAAGGTGTAGGGGAGAGGGATGTCCTTGCTGGGGCTGGAATGTCTTCACCTTTTGATGCTGTAGTAGGAGTGGGGTGAAATCTGCCCAGAGAAGTGAATGTCAACCTAGGCCTGATCTCACCACTAAATCTTGGAGCAAATTAGTGAATGTGTGCTTGCCTCCCACATGGAATAATTTAGGAGGGAAGGGACTTGTGGAGGTCTCTGCTCCAAGCCTTTACTCAGTTTGGTCAGGTTGCATCGTGGCAGGTGCCCATCTTCTCAGCAAAGGTTGAGGCCTGGGGGTAGCTGAGAGCTGGAGCCTGCAAATCTGGATCAGTCCTGTGATGGTGCCTCGGAGCCAGTAGCTGCAGACACACTGCAGAGCAGGGTAAGGGAGGGATACCACTCTGTGTAGCTTCATACAGAGAGGGATGGAAAGAACTTCACAAGGTCCAGAGAGCCCATCTCGTGGCCTACAGCCAAGATTCCTGCTAGAAGACTCTTGAGAGATACTTGTGACTCATTTGAAAAGGCCTCTGTTGGCAGGTCCTCTACCAGCTCCTAAGCATCTATTGAAAACAGTTGCTGTTCTTCCATCCTTCTTTACCGCAGGCTAAGCAATTCTAGCTTCTTCAATTTTTCCTCTCTGGTCACATTTTGAGCTTTCTGAACTATATTGTTGTTGCCTTCTTTCTTTTCTGTCATGGGCTGAAGGTTCCTTCATGTGAACTGGAGAGGACGCTTGTGTGGAGGCTGTCCTGATGTTGTTGAAGGGTTACTTGCCTGCCTCACAGGCTAGGGTGAGGCTTGTAGAGCCCACTGCACCAGAATGATGTTGAGTGCCATTGCTGCATGAGGGATCTCTTCCAGATTGCTTGGAAACGTCTATTCAGGCTTCTGTAGCAGGCTGTTCTCACCCATCTTCCCCTACTTGCAATCAATTGACAAATTTCTGTGTTATAACAGCAATGGAGGAATTTTTGAAGGCTTGGGGAAGCCCTGTGGAAAAAATTGTTAACCATGATAATCATACCCATTTCTGAGAAATGGAGAGCTTGAAAGATTTACTGCTTATATGGTTTAGTGTCAGCTGAAGTGGGTTTGTTCAGTTAATGCAGAGCAAATGAATTTAGGGGAATGGGTGTTTTCCAACAACCATGAGCAGGTATTGAATGGAAGAGGTCCTGCAGGTATGACTTACAATTTTTCTATACATTTTCTGGACTCTTTCCTCAAGCAAAATTATTTCTTCTTCTTCTGGTCTGTGTGATCATACAGTCCACTCTGGTTCACAAGTTCCCTCTTCCTGTGCTGTATGTACAGCCCTTCCTCTTTAGGAACCAATAATGTGCACTCTCAGTTAGTGAAATAGCTAATGAAGAGTAGTGAAATAGCTTAAGTGTAGAAGGTCTTAGATGAAGAAATGGCACCTGCATTTTTACACCCCGTGACAGGGACACACCCAGAGCACTGGCAATCAGTCTGTGGTCTCAGCCAGTCTTCTCCTTCCCTGTTCCTACCTGATTGCCCTGGTAGAGTGTCAGGGATGAACTTAACGACTGAGGGAGTGGGCAGGGGGAAATGCAGCTAAGGCATACTTCAACCTGCACTTATCTCTCTGCTGTGATGCCTGTTCTTGCTTATCTTTGTGGCCCAGCAACCCAAAGTTATGGCAAAAATGGCCAATTAGCTATTTATTTGCTAGATGGATCAAAAACAGTCAACAAAGGGTAAGAAAACAGTTTTAAATGAAAATGTCTGAGGCATGCAGAACTGCAGCAAGGAGTCAGTGGTGATTTTTGTGCTGAGAATAGTTTCATACCTTTCCATGGCATATTCTTGGTATTTTGGTAGGTGTAACAGTAGATTTATAGACCAAGAGATCTTGACTTTCAACTACTTTGCAGTTCTACTTTTGATCCATTCAAAGAATGTAAAACATGACTCTGAACATGTGATAAGACATAACCAGTGAGCTGTGATGACATGGACTCTGTGGACACATTCAAGTGGCATCATTTCGTGGGGTCTCACTTTTGAACAACCAAGGCAGCAGGGCCCCAAACACCATCTCCAGCCACTGTGACTAGAGGAGTTTCCCCATCCCAGCTGAGCTGCCCAAGCAGTGACTCATGGGTGTGTTCTCCTGCCTGTGGAGGAGGAAAGGGAACTTCACAGCTACCCTCCATCACTGTGGGCCAAGCAGTTGGAAATGTCTCTGCCTTTGCAGCAGGCTGTGGCCCACCTCCCCATTTCTGGCCAGTTAATGCAATTCAGCTGCCACATGACAGCTTGTTGTAACTATCAAGCTGTGATAACTCAGCTGGAGAAACTTGGAGCTGTGTAGGTCATGGTGGTGGAAATGAGCAGTGTGCATCCTGGCAGGGTTGTGCTGTACATGATTTCTCTTCCACTCCTCCCAGAACTTTTGTTGTCAGGGAAGGCAGAGTGAATTTGGCACTTCCTGGTCTCAGGATTGGTTGCAGGGTCACCTGTCCTCTCTGCAGAGGGGCCAAAGAGAGATGATAGAAGGTCAGATGCTGACTCTGGGGTTCTTCCTGGAGTCCTGGTCTGGTAGGAGCATAGGAGAGTCTCAGAAATGAGGAATGGTCACTTAGAGGAGATGCCTGAGCCCTGGAAAGGATCAGAGCAAATTAAAGAATAGAGGATTTCCTCTTCTCTCCCCAAA
The DNA here is from genome assembly GCF_000691845.1 of Merops nubicus. Classification (NCBI taxonomy): domain Eukaryota; kingdom Metazoa; phylum Chordata; class Aves; order Coraciiformes; family Meropidae; genus Merops; species Merops nubicus. Next base: position 22,190 of record NW_008584778.1, on the reverse strand, counting down.
TGATGTTTTGTTTGGGCGGTGGCTGGGATCAGTAACCATCAAGTGCAAAGATTCCTTTTCATGATTAGCACCATGCACACATACCAGAGCATGACCCTGGTGTGGCCTTCAGAAATGTCTCAATAAATCTAATGCCCTTCAGATCACAATCTGTGTTGCCTGTGGCCTGAGCATTTGGCATGTTTCACCTCTGGCATGGGTTTCCTCCCCTGATTTTTGGTTGTGCTTGAGAAAAATTACTCCCCAAGTGTTGGGCAACGTCAAAGTTTTAGCATAGGCCAAAGTATCTTATACATAGTGGGTGGATGCTCAGAGGTGCTTTTAAAATTTGGCATAGCTTAATGTAAGAGGATCATATGTCTTCTCTTGCGACTGCCATCCAGCCCACTGCCTGTGTGTGAGTTAAGTACAGAGCTATAAAAATTTATAGGCCTTATCCTTCTGTTTGCATTGATCTTCCCTTTAAGAGCAAAGGACTGGTTCTGAAGAGCTGTCATAAGTCAGAGCACTCACGCAGAAGTACACAGACCTTTCTGATAGGTATGACAGAAGATGGTATTTATAAAATGTTTCTGCCAGGTCAAGATTATATTGTGACCATTGGAAGAAAAAAACCCCAAACAATTACTTGTTTGACTACAGGTGCCTGATGGTTATATCAAATGTATAAATACCAAAGCTGTGAATGGTGCTGTCTAAGCTAAGCACAGTGAGCTGGTGAGGTTCTGTGTACAAACAGGAACCTGCTGAGAGGAGGTCCAAAGAAGGAAGATGTGTAATGTGTGAAAACTCATCTCTGCAAGCTGGGCTGCACAAGCCCCCTGCTTGCTCTGCCCCTGCCCATGTCCATGTCCATGCCCTGCCAAGCCCAGCACCCAAAGCTGGCTCTCTCCTGCTTTTGGGGAAGGCTTCAAGGAGACAACTGCTCTGCTCACGAGTGGTTTTTCTGTTCGTATGGCCACACCTCAACTGCAGAATCGCTTCTAGTTTAAACACATTTTAAATCCAAATTCTTGATGCAGTGTCTCTTTTGGTGGCTCTTGGCGTCAGCAGTCTGTGACTCAGCTCCCACCAAAGGCTCTGACACTGACAACCTGATGGCAGCCAGTTTTTCGCAAGTGCTTAAATATGGTGGTGCTTTGCCCGCATATTCCCAGCAGATCTCAGAGATCTTCTTTATTGACACAGAAATCTAACACCTATTGACAGCTTTTCTGTGGCTGACAGAATACACAGGAAGGAGAGATGTTTATCCTGGATGTACAGAAACAAGAAAAAAAATGGAATATATAATGAAGGGGAACAGTTGTACCACCTGCTTTTCTGTAAATGATGTTAAAGAGCTTTTTCCATACCAATTCATGTTTTTAGCTCAGAAAATGCTTAGAGAAATTTCTACACTAGAAAACAAATTGAGCAAGGGACAAATAAAACCAAAAGATTATGAATTTCTTAAACACTATTTTGCCCATTAATGCCATTTTCTCATAAATGTAGTATTTTGCAGGGAGCTTCTGGAATATTTTGTTTTCTGCTCTGCTAGAAATTCTGCTTCTGAACCTCTGCAATGCTCTGTGAGCTGGGAATAATGGTTTTCCCAGGGTCTTTAATTAACTGAAAGGAAGAGTCTGGACTCATTTCAGGTCAGATTTGAATTTATGATTAAGGTTTAGTGATATAAAATACATCTCTAGTTCTCAAGGAAAGGTGAAACACAAACTTAGGAATATCTCTGCCTCTTTCAGGGTAGCTCTAATTCAGATGTTAAGCAGAACAAGGACTTCCCTGAGTACTGCTATTTATGTCTGGTAGACAGCATGAGGTTAAAATTAATGTGTTTGACTAGTGAAGGGTGGGCGTGTGAGAGGAGATCTCCACTGGGAATGAAACCTGGAGATGGGTATTGATTTTACTGCTGTTTTTCCTTAGCTTCTGAGAGTGCACTGCTGATTGGGACATAATAGCAATATTGACTGAAAAGGGTTGGGGTTTTTTTCTCTTTTCCTCAGAAGGCTGCTATATATAGGAAATAAGAGATATGCAGTGATACAGCAATTAGATGGTCTTGATTTCCTCCCTGAAGAAAGAGCATATAGTGGTTTTGTCACTTTAAATCTTATCTTGACTGCTATTTCCTTTTGTTTTATTCCTCTGCAGTGTTTTGTTTTTCTAATTCTCTTGACCTTTACCTAACTTGGGCAATTTCACCCACTGTTTTTTTCCCAGGGAGGTATCACAGATATCTTCTCTTCCCCCTCTGGCTCTGACAGCAGCTCAGTGGTTACATGGGAGTGGTAGCAGTGAGAGGTCATTCTGGTGGTTTGCTCTCGCAGCATTTCATCTGTGTGTGAGGAATACAAACAAGCACGGGAAAAAACTAACACTACAAGAGGACAGGTTAGTTTGGATGGCAGTAATCTTCTACCCCAACCACAGGTCTGCCAGATGCTAGCCTGCCTGTGGTAGGGACATGTGGTGATGTCAAGGTTGCTTAAATCTGCTGTAGCAATGAAAACAAAGGTTTACCTCTTTAGTAGTGATGACAGATTTCAGAAATGCTCGAATCTGGGAGGCTCCAGCCAAGCATCATTTACGAAAATTTGGTGTACAAAGAACCTTGTCCTTCTGAAATAGGTGTTTCTTCTTTCAAGAGGACTGAGTGTTCATTTCCTGCACATTCAGGGCTCGGAGGACACAAAGCATGAGTGAATTTCAAGCCATGTTACACAGCAGTGAACACTTCATGGGGGAGGAAACCCTGCCAGTTTGGCTGCATTTAGGTGATCATTTTAGGGTTTATCTTCCTCACAGCTTCAGCTTGACTCACAGGTCTATGCACTGAAAGCCCTTTGGTATAATTTGCTCAGAGAAACCCTTTCCCAGCTGGTACCGTGTGATTTTATGTGGAATTTGTGATCTCTTCCAAAAGTTTCAGCTGGTGTTGGAGCTTGGTCCACATGGCAGCTCCCCACAGAAGCCTTCTTTACAGAAGAAGGGCACTGATTTGGTCCACTTGGGTGCTGCCAGTCCTCCAGGATTTTCCTGCAGTTCTCTAACATCACTGGAAAAGATGTACAAGCTTTCCCACAGCTCATATGGAAATAATCCACAACTCATTTCATTTTAGTGCAAACTACTGTGGGGGTTCACCTCAGGAGTCCTCTAGAGCTGGGGTAACTTAAGAGGGACAAAAAGGACACAGATAATCAGTATTACCTTTGCAAAAAGCCATGTCTTAAGTGAGAGAGAAGGCTTCCAAGGCAGCAAATTTAACTTGCATTAGATTATGCAGATTGACAGATGAAGAAGGAATCTCAGTAAAGACTGTCCCTTTTCAAAGGGAACCTGAATAATAATTTGCCAAGGGAAACAGCCCTTGGTGTTGCTACATTGTCTAGCCAGATATAAACACTGTTGGAGCAGCACTTCTCATACAAATGAGCGAAGTGTAAATTTTTAAAATTGCTTCTGATCTTTTGAATATATGGTGCAATGAGTTTGCAAAATTTAGGGTAAAAAAGCAAATGCAGATTTCCAAGGGCTGATGCCACCCACAGCCTGGCTGGTATAAACCCTCTGCCTTGCTTGATGTTATTTGAGATCTACAGTGGTGTAAGATCAAACTCTAGCCTCTGACAATCCTGAAGACACTGTTTTCACAGCAACTTATTTCAAAGCATCCTAGGATCTGTGCTCCCTCAGTGGGTGCTCTTGGCAGAGGCAGGCATTGTACAGATAGGATTTTCTGCTCTCTTTTAGAAATATAGGCAGTTCCTTACAGAGGCAGGATGGGTTATTGCATACATCCTAATGATATGCTGATAGCATCCACAAAACAAGGTCTGTATCTGGGCAACGAGCAAGGAGCAGGGTAGGAGAGCTCCCAGAAAAGCCAGCAGAGATTAATAGCCAGGAGTTCTGAAGGCTACTTTGTCAGCTAATGTACCGTTGAAACAGGAGCAGCTATGCTTGCTTGCTTAGGTTAAGTGCAGGAGCTTTCCCAAAGAATGGGAGCTACTTCCCAAAGCCAGAGAATGGGCTGCCTTTGCTGTTCAGCTCGTGCCTGCACTGGAGCTGCTGGAGCTTTGCTGCTGCTGCAACAGCAGACCCACGTAGAACCTTAGCTGAAAGCAAAAGGTTTCCTGCCCCAACCAGGGAGTCATAAAATGAGTGGGATTTAATAAAAGCCGTAGCAGCAATTGTGCCTTCTGAAAGGAGCACTCACCTATACAATTTATTTGCACAGGCAATTATTGCAGCTGGATATTATGTGCTGACTCTGCTGCCTGGTACTCTCAGACGTGGTGATTGCACACGCGAGCTGAGTCCCAAGTTACATGTGCAGTTATGTCTGATCTTCCAGAGAAACAGCCCCCAGTCCTTGCAGGGAAAGGGTCTGAGAATGCCATCTCGGGAGGCTGAAGTAAACATGGTTCAATCATTGTAGCAGGACTACCAGAAGCAGTGAACCTATGGGATTTGTCCATGAGGAGAGCCCTGGTTTTCTCAGTGCTGCAGGCTGGCAGCAAGGGACAGTGGGACAGTGCAAATCTCCCGGCAGAGCAAGAAAAGTGATTATATTGTCACCTTACAGATGGGATGCTGAAACCTGTGCACGCCCATCTTAAAGCCCCTTTGTCTAGAAAAGCTGGTGAAAAAGGGATTGTGATTGACTGATTTATGATATGATTAATTTTTTGGGGGTGTGATGAATTGATTTCACTACAATAACACCAAATTCACAACATAACAGGGACATAACCTCAGGTTTTTCTGAATCCTGGTTTGTGAGATCATCCTTATTGCCTGGTTATTAACACATCCAATAGATGTCTGTAAAATAAAATAACACAAGTCTCCATTATTCAAGGTTGCAGTGAGCAGGAGCAGCAAGGCCCCATGCATTAGAGCAGGATGGTTATCAGCACATCATTTCTATCAAAGGGGTGATTTCCATATATATAGCTATACTTCCATATAGCAATGGCAATGTGCTTTCTACTTGTAGATCTTGCTCCTCTGGCAGCAATGAAAAGGAGATTAATTTGGAATGAAGTTTAAATGGAGAAAAGGGCAAAAGAACTGATGCTACTAAGTGCCAAAACTGCTTTGGCACGCGCTTAATGGTACTGAATTATTCATTGAGCTTGCTCGGCCAACTGACATTGCAAAGGAGAATAAATGAGGGTGCTGGAGAGAAAACCCCAAATGAGATGTCAGCAAAATGCCCCAGTGTCACAGATTTCACACAGGATCTGGCCTGGGATCCTACCACTTAAGTGCCAGTTGCTACCAGAAGGAAGCCTTCTGCAAAGGAGGGAGGAAATGTTTTGGCCATGCACATAGGTGACTTCGGTGATGCTTGTGGGCCCAGATTCACTCAGTTTGTGATGAGAGGCCTTCTCTTTGTGGGGAGGTATTGCAAAGAGCAGAGAATGGCTGGAGGGCAACTGCATAAGGCCAGAGACCTTGATGGGGCAACTGGGATATAGCAGGTAGAGTGGTGAAGTCTGAAGGATTAACCCTTGTCAGCCACATCTGTCTGGGGAACATGCCATCTCCTCTTATCCCTTTTAAAGGCATCTTGCTTTCTTCTGTTCCTGCACCCCTGGTTAAAACTCCGTCACAAGTTGTGCAGTGTCTTCCCCCACTTCTCCTTTTTCAGGTGAGACCCCCTTTCCCTGACCAGTTTGGGCAGCTGCCTGCAGGTATCCCCCCTTCTTCCCTCCACTTCAGAAACAGGAGAGCACTGTCTCATCAAACTGTTCTGCATTACACCACTGTATGTAGGGGGAAGGAAGGGAGCTGAAGCCTCATCTTTAGCATGGTAAGACCCTCTTCTCAGTGACAGCCTGAGCAGAGGCATTGCCTTTGCAGTATTCACTGCACTAGAACCCACAGCAGTATCTAAAAGGAGCATCTGTGGTAAGCAGTAACCATTTAGCACATGCTTGATGCTCCACGAGGCAGGGGGGAGCTGAAAAGGTCGATGTGATGATCATGGACTCCCAAGCTTCACTATGGTCTGAGTCCTGCCAAGGGAGCAGAGTCGTTTCCTGGCACCTCTCTTTCTGCTAAGACTAGAAATGTTGCCTCAAACACCATGTAAAAGGCTCCATTACCTGTAGCCAAGCTCTCCTGGGTATTCTGGAAGAAAATATTCAGAGCACTTGGCTTCAGCTCCTGTTGTTGTTGCTCTGATTTGGAGATGCTGGCAGCTGAGATTTTGAGGATTTATTAGATGCAAGCTTTGCGTTTGCCCTGTGGGCAAGGGTGGAGTTCAGATCTGCAGTTTCTATTCATGGATTTGAATCATGCATAGAAATGTATCATACCTATATGTGTAATTCTACACCTGAGCCTTCCCATCTCCTCCTGCCTGCTCTCTGCTTGCTCAGTAGAGGCTTCCCAGCTCTGCTAATTGGAGGCTTTGCAGAGAAAGCAAGGAGACAATCATGCAGCAGGAACACAGTGAACTGCCTGGGCCTTTGCAAAGCCAACATCAGCATGTCCAGCTGTGCTCAGCAGCATCAGAACACCATGGCCACTTTTTCTTCAGGCTTCTGCAAAGTCCAGTGCTCCTTCCTGTTTCCAGAGCTGAAAGCAAAGCAAGCCCCTGTGCCATCCCCACCAGAGCTGAGCCACACTCACCCGCGGGGTATGACCATCCCACCCACCTTCAGCAAATGCCATAAAACAGTTGTGGTAGTTGGGATTTGTAGCTGACCTGTCTCTAAGAGATGGCTCAGCTGGGGTGTGCTGTGGTGAGCCGAGATCCTGGTCCCCATCACTGGGGCCAGGGAATTGTCAGAAAGATCTATAGCTCCCACCCAGCCTGTGCTCAAGTTTCCTTGGGATCTCACATCTGGGTCAAGCCAGGTATGACCAGGCATGTGGGCCAAGTTATCATCTCATCCTTATCAGTACTGGCTCAGGGAAACAAGGTACAAACAAGGAAGCAGGCTCAACACATGTTCATCCTAAACCACCAAGGCTTCTGTTTTCCCAGGATGCTTCTCCTTCCCTCAGTGACAGACCCTAAGAAATGGGGAGAGTCCATCTCTGTGACTTTATCTCAGGTGATCCCCCCAAAGGGAAAAAATATTTGAAAAATCAAATCACAGAAGAAGGTTTGTACTACACACTTTGCTTTTGTGCATTTTTTTTGAAACAAGATTTGACTGCAGGACTTTGATTCTTTCCAGAAAGGTGAGAATGCAACAGACTTCCAGCTGTCAGGATTTCACTTTTGCTGACCAAAATGAGGAGTCTGTAAAATGCTGAGGCACCCCTTGTGCATCTTTTTAGCATATTTCAAGCTAAAACTGGAAGAGAAGGGATGTAAATGTTTACTGGAATTGTGTGTCAGAGAGCACCCAGGGATCCACATTTGGATAATTTACATTGCAAGAGAAGTCAGGGGAGTAGCAGATGACTTTGAATGGCTGTAGTGTAGATGTGTTTCTTAACATGCACAAATTGCTCCCTGATTTTGTAAGGAAAAAGAAATCCCTGCACCGCTTACTGTTTTTCAGTTGCAGTGCCTAAAGACCCAGACCAGATCAGGATCTTTTGTCGGTCAAGATAAGAGCAAGCCGTAAGGTCCTCTCCTTGGAGAGTTTGCAGGATGAATTTCAGTCTAGTAATGATTGTTTAATGCATGAAACCAGGAAATTGCATCATTTTGTGCGGGCTCAGGGTCAGCCCTGCTTTGCTTGGTGCCCACTACTTTTTTCAGTCTTCCAATGCCCTCACTGTGGTGTTACCCTTCATGCAGAGGGGTGGGTGGAAAGTCGAGGGAGTGGGCAGACAGGCGAGGGAGCTAGGTTCTGCTCTGCTTTGTTCCCAAACCTTTTTCCTAATGGGATCCATTTGAGAAGTCAAACTGGTAAACTCTTGTGCTGTGGAGTCACCTTGTGCCCAGCACTGTCAGTCAGCCCCGTGTACCCTCACTGCACCCCTCCCATCACAAAGAGATGAGGAAACGTGTCTCAGATTTGCTTTATAAAACACATACAGAAGTATGTCACCTCTGCTGAAGCAGGCCTGAGTCTCTCCTCTTCAGGAACTGTTTGGGCCTACTCCTTGCAGGCAGCGTGAGCAGGGGACGTTACCTGCAGTGCCCACCCTTGTGTGTTTGCTGCAGGGTGAGGTGGGGCTGCCTTTACACCCCACGTCTCATCAGTTTGGTTCACAGCTGCTCCCCTTCTTGTGACATTTGAACTCAGCTTTAAACACAGCTCAGGGAGAAGGGGGCAGTGAGTTTGGCTGGAGATGAAGCACAGCCAGTCTGTGTGAGTGCACGATTCCTCCTGCCACGTACTATAAATGATGCTTCTGCTCTGCATTAGAGGAATGGAACTACGCAAGGGCTGGAGGACCAAATGGTCTGCTTTAATTATTCATCATTAGCAATAGCTATTATTATTTAAGAGTTGCTCTTCTTAGCCTGATATATTAACTGCTAGCCTGTTTCTTTCCTTGATTGCTACCATCTAATACTCTGCTGTATTTGCTTTTGAGGCGGACTATGGCAAAGGTCTCCTCCATCAAGCCGGCTCCAACCCATTGCCGTCCCTCAGCAACCCAGGCCTCCTGGATCTCCTCTCAGGGCTCTTGCTTGCAGTGATTCATATCGAGCCAGCCAGTACTTTGCTCCTTGTGTTGGTCCCAAATGTTTGCTGGGTTTCCCTTGCTGTGCTCCTCAGATGCTACTCAGATGCTGTATACAATATGTTCAAGGGAAGAGTTCCCACCAGCAGTGCCAGCAGGGCTTACTATCATCTCCACTTCTCCCGGAGAGGCACAGGCCTTGTTTATTCTTTTAATAACACAGATGGTTTTAATAGTTCTCTGCCTTCGTCCCCTGTTCTTCCTCCTTGTCTGTAGTCTGCTTAATGCTTCCTTCTAAGTGATGGCTTTGTCACTTAATCTCATTAAAACTTCTCTTCATTGAACTCTGTGAGCTGCTTATCAGACCGTAAGCCTAATCTCCCATTTGTAATTAATTTGTTCTGTGCCTCCTACAATTTGGCATCATTAGATAATGGCATCACTCTCAAGGTCATTGATACACAGCACGAGGTAAACACCCATGGCTGCAGTGCCAGCAGCCCTGCTAGCCGCCTCCTTCCCCCTCCTTGCCACACTACTTGATTTTATTGACAGCTTTCTCCCTTCCCCTCAGCCAATTCCTGGTGCATTTCTGATGCTTCCTGTCCAGCGTGTGCTGCCGTGTTTCTCTGAAGATCAGTATCCCACACTGTCTAGAGGCAAATGCTTTTCTGATATCCTCCAGACTTATCTATGCTGGTTTTCCACCTGCCCTCCAGTTTATTCCTACTTGGTCCAAGAGTTTAGGTGCACTATTCTTCCTTTGCTGAGTTACATGTTACTTGCAGAGCCTTGTCCTTTGGGCCCAGTGGACAATGGGTGGCTTGCTCATCAGTGGCATAGGTAAAAACAAGCCACAAATTGCTTTGATTTGATGTCCATATTTTTAAAAAGAGAAGAAATCCTTCATTATTACAGTTCATGGTAGCAACAGGTACCACCAGGCAATTGCTGTTGGTGGGATGAATAAAGAAACCAGGCACTAACCAGAGATGAAAGCCACAACAGAGCTTTCCTACTCCCTGCAGGTCCTGCTGGGATGCTGGTACTCAGCAACTCCACAGACTTTGCCCCCATGAAACAATTAGTTTCATAGTCTAGAAAAGTGATACCTTTGGTGACACTGCCATTTCCTCATGGGGATTTGCTGGCATAGAGTTGTCTAGGTCCTTTGCAGGCTCTGGAAATAGAGTCAGTCCCAGTCCAAGCTAAATCTCTTAGTTTTCCCTGATGGATTTATTTTCATCTCACATATTTCCTTGTTCAGATGTAGTCTCTAACAAATCAGCTGATTTGACCCATTCTTTCCATTTTTTGCTGTTCTTCTTCTCAAAGCTATCTACTCAAGTAATAGATGCACATAGAGCTGCCATTAGACCGTAGGCACTGGTATTCAATACAGTATTGATCACAGTATTTAGAAATTCAGCAGCTATAGAGAACAGCTCCAAATCCATTACACAGAACTGTGGGGAAGGAATCTCACAAGCACTAAAATCTCAGGATTTTTAACTCGCTAGAGTCTGCAGTTACATTTCCTAATTGGCAGATTTTTTAAGTGTGCCTAATTTTTCTTGCCAGGTAGTCAAGAAAAAAAAAAATCTACTAGTGAGAAATTCTGCTGCCTTATGAGCTTATGGGAGAAGGCAGGGTGCTGTAAACCAGTTAGATATTTTTCTGAGCGGGGTACATGCAGAAAGGACATTTTGCATTTGCTCACGTAATGGCTGCACATAGATCAGCCCTGCTGCCGTGCTGGGAGCTGGACTGGGGCGACTGGGTAGATCCAGCTCAGTCACATCAGAGCAGCCATGTGGAGTGGCTGTGTTCAAGTCACCCAGTGCCATGTTTTGGGTAAGAGCCAGCTCTTACCTGAGGATACGTGGTAATTAGTCCCAGGGAAAGGTGCCTGGCTCAGCAGCAAGAAGATGTCTTTGCAACATGCTTGCAAGCTGTTAGGAAATGTGTGTTTTGTTTGAATGTGGAGATGCCTCAAGACACTTAGTTTAAGGCGAGGAAAACTTTGTTGTTACAGTATAAAACAAGTTTCTGCTCAAAGGACATGTTGATAAGAGCAACTGACTAACAGACTCCTGAAATCAGAACTGGATTTGGTTCAACAGATAAACCCTCTGTTTTCCTAAACAGTCCTTATTTCCTAAACCATTCTTGTTTTGTTCTCTCTCTGCGATACACTTCTTCAAACCACTCTGAAAACACCTTTTAAATCCATTTACATAACTCCCTTTGTGTGCTGCACTGCCGTTCTCTGTGCTTACACAATCACTACACCAATGTGACCACAAAAGAACAAAAAATAATTTTATTCAGTGCACATTCCTTCTCCTCTGAGGATGAGCCCAAGTTCAGTTTCATTCAGCTGTAATGCACTTGGGCCCCAGTCCCTAGAAACAACATTGCAGCACTAAGTATCACCTATCTACTATCAGAAGGGATCTTTAAAATTTCTGTCTTTTTTTTTTTTTTTTTTTTTTTTTTTTTTTTAATGTTCATTTTTTTTTTTAATGATCTGTTTGTCTCTTCAGACTCAGGAGCAGGCAGTGAGATAGCTGTGATTTGCAGCTGCAGGCTGCCCTCTCCCTCCTCTGCTTCCATGGAAACACATGTTGGATGAACAAAACCAGGCATAGACTTGAAGTACATGATTTCCAAAATATTTCCTTTTCCTTGCAAGAAGTCCTTTATCTCCTGTTTGTACAAAACTCCAGGTGAAGAGGAAGCCCCTTTAGGGAGAGGCAACTTCCCTTTAGGGAGAGGCAGCTTCTCTAAGTACCTGACTGGTGTTGCTGTGGAGGTGGAAAGGATCCTCCCTGAGCCCCTCACCATGTCCCTTTGCTTCTCAGAGGTGGAATGGATGAGGCAGGGCACATACAGTGTGTTTTGGAGGTGGTGTCATTATGGCTATGGCATTTGGGGTCAGGAGAGTTCAGCTTTAATGTAATTCCTTTGCTTTACCTTCATCTCCCCGCAGAGGTGAATAACATACCCTTCTCTGCGCTTCAGAACCCCAAAGATACCAAATTTGCTCATGTAGTAGCTCCATGTGTCTTCTGGGCAGCCTCTCTCTTCCCTGGGCCATAGTAGAAAACAGGTAATGTGTAGTTTGAGAGCAAAATGAGGGAGGGCTGGGGAAAGGGCTCACAGACCTGCATAGCCTAGGCAGGGCTCAGTACAGCTTTTTGGGTGGCTGGCATGCTTTGTATGGGGAACTGATTCAGAAAGAAAGAACTTGCAGGAGAAAATGGACCTTAAGTGACAGGCACCAGCTCTTCCTGCATCTCTCCTGCAGCAGTATCTCACTAGAAGGGCTCTCACCCTGCAGGGACTCCAGCTCACTCTGCTGACAGAGGCCAAGCTGGAAACCCACTGCTGCAGGCTGGACTCCATGGGGCCTGATCCTGCTGCAAGCCAGGTGCTGCTGTGGTGGTCTGGTCTGCAGGATCTGAGCCTCACCTCTGGCAGTTGCACACCCAGTATTTTCTACTTGATCCCTCACTTGTTGGTGAGAGGAAAAAAAGCCTCTTAAACTTGGTGGATCTAATGAGGCACTGAGGTGAATGAGTGCTAGTTATGTGACATGTCTTTCCTCCATGGAAAAGAAGGGTATTGTATCCTTCATCACTTCCAAAAAAATCAAACTTTGGAGGCTCATTCTTTCTGTGGCAGCCTAAGCACAAAGCAAGGCAGAAACTTTTTTTTCTAAACCAAACCCCACACAAAGCCCTTTTGGCTGCAGGACAGCCTCCCATTTTGGCAGCTGAGAAGCCCATCCATGCTTATCCTCTTAACAAAGCCCTGTCTCAGGCATCAAGAGGTAAAATAAATGTCACTTCACACTGATTGAGGATTCCACAAGATTCGCACTAATCAGAGCCCTTCATTAATTATTTAGCTTCAGGGAAATGTGCTGAAAGGTTCTGACACTTCAGATGTGTAAAGTAATTGCCACGTTTACTTCCCAGCTAACGGGGAGGCCAAAATAAATTGTACTGGGCTAAGCAGGTATGTGTGGCTGGGCAAAGGAGGGGGGGCAGGACCTTCCTACCCTTGCATGTGGTTTCATACGGAGCTCACAGAGCTTCACCATATCTGGAAGGGCTCAGGGTTGTCCCCTGTGTGTCAGCGTGGGCTGGACATGTCACAACGCTCAGCCACGGCCACCTCCATCGTCCCCTCTGCGCACCCCTATGAGCAGCCTGTCTCAGTGCATCAGGTCTCCTTCTGCTTTCTGCCCACTCCAGGGTTGCTCTGGCTCCTCGAGCCAGCATGGGGGCTGCTGGTTAGCTGGTTAGTTCGTTCCCAGTTGCCAGCAGGATCAGACCCTGTGTTGCCACCAGCGGGGAGCTGCACCCTGCATGCAGGGCTGTGCTCCGCCCCAGGTGCTGAAGCACATGGTGACAATCAGCTGCTCTCCTTGCTCCAAAATAAGTAGGTCTCAACTGCAGGTTTGCAACCTGAGGAAAGCAAACAAATGCAGAGCAGTGTGGCTATATTTATCTGAAACTTGGAAGCTGCGGTTCACAGGAAACTTTGATCACTTAAAATGTCAGGCAATCTGGGGAAAAAAAAGAGATGAACAAAAGCACAGTTAAAAAGCAAGTGATTTGGAAAAGGTAAGAGCTGCTGCTTCCAAAATTAAGAACAATCCCTTTGCTTCTGGCCCCTAGTACCTGATATGTAGGCAGGATGTCTAACATCCTAATCTAGAAGGCTGATGTCTCTTGGCTTCAAGCTGGGGGTACTCAGAGGCTGAGGTTCCCAAAGCCCAGACCCACAGGTGCCAAGGACCAGCAGGATTCATTCAGCAACAGCTGATCACATCCACAGTACCTGTGAAAGGTGAGGGTCATCCAAACCAAAACATGGCGTTTGGGGTTTGGGTTTGATTTGTTTGCATATACAAGGATTGTGGTTTTCTTGAACTTATCATAATTTAAAATTAATGTTGTGACATTATGTTTTACCTCTGATTCATTTGTAAAAAGTTAATTTTAAGTATCTGGCATATGAAATGCAAGAGCCCTGGGTGGGACATTGAGGTATCATGCTTTTAGTCCTGTGTTTTTCTTAAGAATGAGGTATCTGATATAGTACAAAGGGGGATGTGGTAGTACATGTCTCAGGGAGTTTCATCAAAGCCCCATGTACTAAAATGTTTGCAAGGAGTGAAACGCCTGGGGAAAGCAGTTCAGAAATCCCAGCAGACCTTTTGCAATGGTTGCCCAGACCTATTTTACTATCCTCTTTGGAATCCCCCTGCGTCTGCAAAAGCCAAACCTGTTGCAAGGGAATTCAGAATTCATGCAGAAAACGTGGTATGCTATCCTTCCACCCTGCACTGGTCCTGTCCAGTGCTCTGGGATAATTGCTCTTTCCTTATCTCTGCAAATCTACACTGTTACTCTGAAATTACTATTCCTTCTACTGTATCCACATGCTATTCATTATTGAAGCAAGGTTGTTAAACTCACTGTGATAGAAGGAAAACGTGGTTCGGTTTTGTCCCATGAACTTTCATACTGCTTATTAGTGGATAAAGATGGCAAAATAATTCAGTTTTACACATGTGCATTCAAATACACTCTATATCTCCTATTATATATTCACACCCATCCCAGAGTAGAGGGCTATCATTCCTTTGCAGAAGTCATCAGGAAAAAGTGGCTTATGGTGTTTAATGGTATCATCAGGGAAATCTGAATTCCTTAACCCTTTTAGTTTGGTTTTCTAGATGTGAAAGGGTTTTGCTGATCTGTCTTTAATCCTTTGGCCTTGAGAATGGGAAATGAAATTGTCTTTTCTCAGATACTCGGCGTCAGCATCCAAATCAGGGCTTTATCATTGTGTGCAGAGAGGGGGAGCAAGGATAGATGTTATTCAGCTACTCAGAGGTGGAATCTGTTTTTCAGAAAGAAACCTGTTTCCACAAATTCAGTGGGTTTATCTGGGTTCTGCATTTTTTTCCCTTCTCTTTTTCCTCATTTTGCATCTGTATGCATAAGAGATCTAGTTTTAGGGATGACTGATGTTAAGCTCCTAATGAGCTGGCTCCAGGGTGTGTATTTTCATTGCATATTTTGATGACTTGATGCTGGAGGGTTGCTTAACCTTGCTTATGATATCTTCCATGAGATATATACATATGACCCATCCTTTCCTCTTCCCTCTGCCCCATGTGAGGAGATGTGCCGGGGCACAGTCAGCCCCCCAGTACTCAAACCATCACTGCTTTCCTGTGTAGCTGTTCTTCCAGCTGATGTCCTAAAATGCCCCACAAACCTCTTTCCCCTGCCTGTTTCCCCAGCAAACACAACTCCAACCACTTTCCAGGCAACACTTCTGGCACATCATTTCCTGATCTAATTCTTCTAATTACCCTGGAGGCCCATAATAACATTTAAAAATCAGAGTGCTGCTTCACTGTCCAAAGCATTTCTCTAGCCAGGGTTTGTATTGGCTCTGATCAGAGCCCTGCTCATACCCTCTCTTTGGTTCCCCCTGTCACAGCCTTATGCTGATATTCCTTTCTTACCAATATTTTATGTCCTTCATTTCTCCTTTTGGTTTTTGGTTTGGTTTGGTTTGGTTTGTTTTTTTTCCCTTGGTCAATGCCAATGCACTCCTCATTCACCAGCCCCTCACGCCAGGCAGCACTGTGAGCGCTGCTGCAATAAGCAGCCGGAGGCTCTGCCTCCCTCACCACCTTTGCAGGGTTGCATTTGCTCAGAACAGGGACCTCTGTTTTCCAACCTGCCCCTGCCCTACCTCTCCCCACCTTTCTCTGCAACCTCAGCCAAGATTTTTCCACATTAGCAGCTGACTTCCCAGCCTGAGAATGATCTAGAGCTGTGGCTGGGGAAGCCATCCCCTCCTTTGCAGAGAGCGGTTTGGTACCCAGCTGTCCTGCATCCGTGGAGCAGGCGGTTGTGGCTGTTGCACGCAGCGGTGCCCTGGTGATCTGTTTTCCAGGGCAAGCTGGGGTTGCCATGACAATGGTGTGCTGGTCCAGCTGGCGTGTTCATGGCCACAGCATCCGCACATCTCTGCCACTGACGCACTCAACTGCCCGGCCCCCCGAGCACTGGGGTGGGGGATGCAAAGATTCATGCCGAGATGCTCAAAGCAGCTCTCCAGCATGGTGTAAAGGGGTGAGCAGCTCAGGGCCTACAGGATGACTCCCTTCCCCCAAAAAAGATGCTTTTTGGGAGGAACAGGGGCTGGGGAAAGGGGCTCAGTCTGCAGTAAGTCATTCTGCACCTTTGCCAACCCAATCTGTTTGGGGCTGGCAGGAGGAGCACTGGCTACAAGAACAGAGGATCCAGCAGATCCAGCTGCAAACTAGATCCCATTTGCAGGCACCCCTGTCTGCCTCTGAGAATCCCAGCCTGAATTAAGGGCTTGTGGCACTGCTGCAAATGAAACCTCAATCTCCTGAGCCTCTGCCTGCAGGCTGTTGGATTAATTTGCAGTCGCATTTGCACAATTTGTAGTTGCATTTTGTGTTTAGACAGAGCAGCCCAACCCCTGAATAAGCACCTGGAGCTTCACAACTTGGGCCTGATCCCAGTAGGGCAGGACCAATGGGAGGCCCCTGTAAGCTGGAAGCAAGGCTTCCGACATTTCTGTGGGCACATCTTTCCCAGGGGCTGCAGCAGAGCTGCCTCAGCCGAGGGCCTGGAGGTGCAGAGGAGCAAAGGGCAGGACCTGTCTGGAGCTGCTTTGTGGCAGAGCTGTGTTGGTGTGACACTTTGCCTGGGCTTGAAGCAGGGCTGCCTGCCTGGGGCTGTGCCTGTCCGGGGCTGCTCTCTGTGCACCAACCACCACACCATGTGCCTGTGTGCTTGTACTGGTATGGTCCCTGCTCATGCTCTTACTTCTGCCTCGTACTGCCTTCTCCTCCCAGCAGAGCAGCTCAGAGGGGCTGCGCCTGCCCTGCAGAATGGCAGGAGTGTCATGGGCGAGCCAGTGAGATGAGCTGCTCCAGAGCCACCTCCTGTGTCCCCAGCACAGAACCCTGCCCAGGCAGGGACAGGGTCCCTCATGGCTTGGCACTGGCCACCAGATCCTGCTTCAAGAATTTGCTAAATTCTTCTGCATCTCTTCTGGCCATGCTAGGCCAAAGAGGAGGCTTCTCTTTCCTCCAGCATCTTTGCCCAGCACCAGGCAGGATTTCACCATTTCCAAGAGCAATGCAATCCCAATTCCTATTATGCTCTTGTTTGATCTCCACTGGTCCAAGAATGACAGCCAGTAACAGGAGCCTGCAAGTTGTTGTGCAAAAATGTGTGAGATTCCTTTGCTAGAGCAGCAGATGTTGTGCTGAGTGCTGCAGAAATAAAGCTTAAAAAGCAGATGATGCCCCAAATTTAAATAGACCAAGCAGACCCAGAGACCTGAGAGAGACTATTCCCAAGGTCACATAGGAAGCCTGTGGCACACATGAGGACTGATCTCCTGAGGCCCAGACATGCTGTGGTCTCAGAACTGTCTTCTCTTTTGTCTTCCAGTCCATTAGGAAGATCAGTTAATGAAATGGAATTAATAATGCCAGCTGCAGCACCAGCAATGCTTTAAGGGAGACAAATTTAGCAGCACAGGCTTAAAAGCAGCAGGCTTGAAAATGAGGGTGGGTTGCAACCTCCATGAGAGCTCACACCAATGGGGGAATGCATTAGGTCAGGCAGAGTTTTAGGGTCTTGTCAGCTTTACTGATGAAATCTTAAAGGAAGAATGAAGAGGTACAGCTACCTCCCACGGAGGAGAGAAACATCTGATTTTAAGGTTCCCAGCAGTTGAAAAAAGTCCCACTGGAAAGAATCAAAAGACTTTTCTAGGTCAATGGCAGGAATAAAGCCTTCATTTCTATGATCCTCACGGTTCAAAAATAACATTAAAGAACCAAGAGAAATTATCCACTGCTGAAGAGCTAGGAGTACATCAAAACTGATTCTTATGTGCTAGACGTGTGTTGCCTGCAGTAGTCAGTGAGCTCAAATGGCACTGCAGAAGTTGCAGCCATCTCTGGAATGACTGGTGAGGAGACTCTCTGCCAAGTTCACCAAGTGGCTGCACATCAGTGGTCCAAAAACCAAAATGAAAAATTGTTTTTTAACAATAACTCCAAATCTTAGGACTTGCCCCGAAAGGCTCATTTACTAGGATTCAAAGGAAGGCCACCTCACTCCCACGGAGGGAAGCGAGTGCAAGGTGTGTCTCACCTGATCCTTTCATCCATTCATTTGACTCATCTCCCATAGCTGTTGCTGAAGACCTTATGACAATCACAGACTTTGAACAAAAACTGCCATGAAGAACAGCTCTGCTGAGCAGAAAGTGAAACAGAGGCAGCAGGAGCTTAGCAGCACATCTCAAAACACACTTCTTGTCCTTATGAACAACCCAAACATTTTGACTGATTAGTTAAAAAAAAAACCCTCATAAACCCAGGCGTTTCAAGATTTCTAAAAGAAATTGCAGGGGAGCTGGAACGTGATGTGCCATGCCTGGACACAGGGTGTCTTTTGCTATGAGTATTCAGCTCCAGACTTAAATTGCACCTGTTTAAGGCCATATTGTCTTTTTTTTACCAGCTTATTGATTCCTTCTGTGGTCTAAAGAGCTAAGAAAGAAAGTAATTCATCATTGTGTTAAATCCCCTAAGGGAAAATACCAAAGACCTGGGGCAAAAGAGAGCAAGGAAGAAGCTGTCTATGTACCACTTATATTGTGAATAGTGATAGACCTGAAATAGCCATCAGCATCTCACAGCTCGTGCCCTTTCCACCTGAGCTGCCTCTGAGCAATTCTGCAGCCCAGAAAACACGTTGTGCAAGAAGTGCAAGACAGAGGGAAGGATGAGAGCTGAGCCAGGATCTGGCCCATCCCTCTGCTATTGACAGCCTCCTCAGGAAAATGTAATTGCTGGCTGCCCTTGGCTTGGAGTACTCAGGGAAAAATTCCCCATTGCTCTTTAGAGCTTCGAGACATATTAAGGCAATTTTTAAAATAGCATCCCCTCTATTTTTGTTGCTAATGCTAAGAACAAATTAGCTTAGAAGAAAAACCCAGTGATCTCCCTTAATGCTATTGTTCTCCTAAAGTGCTAAGTGTCAGGATCTTCCAGCACCACGCTGCAGATCTGGTGCTTGCCCTCAATGTGTCCCACGGTGTGCTGATGCAGAGCGCTGTTCTGAAAAGCAGATTCAGACCAAAGTGTCTTCAAAGTGACTCCACTTACAGCAGAGCTGGTGACAGTTTCAGCTCCATCTTTGAATATGTTATTGTTAACTGTTCTTTGAAACTAATGCTGATTTCCACCCTGCCTTCCAGCAGGATTAAGGGACAGCCCTGAAGTTTAGGGCCATGTGTGACCCTTCCTGTGGTAAAGTGAGTGATTCTGAGCTCTTATGGACTCTTAGGTCAACTCAAGTATGTGTACCTAAAATGTCTTACATGTTGCTAAGTCTGACCTCATCACAGCTTATCAGCAGTGCACAGGCAGGTCAGGTCGCTGTGGAAGTGGGAGGACCTTGAGAGGGAAGCAAGGCAGGGCTGGAGACCTGGTCCTAATGCAGGGCTTGCTGTATCCCTGTAAGCAGCAGGGCCCTGGTGGCCCACACACCATGGCAGGGTGCCTGTGTCCTCCACTGAGCTGCAGTCTGCACCTCACCTGGCAAGCCCTGTTGGGCTTGGAGGGATGGAGAGAAATGCGCCAGACATCAATAGACTACTGATGTTAACTTGGCCAGAGGTTTCCCTCACTGGGAGGTTAGGGTGGGCTGAAAGCAACCATGTAACTTAATTTTACAGAGACCTTAGGCCACGCATCCTACGTACATAGGTCATTATCCCCGTAGGGCTACTTAACAGGCAAATACTGGTAAGTCCACTTGGCTTGTGGCTGTGCCATCAACAATGAGTTTTAAATGACCTCCCTGAAACATCTTAAGACCTGTAATCATTTAAGTCCTCTTATGACAGAAGGAGGCTTCCCATGGACAGTGCTCTGAGGGGAAAAGAAGCAAATTCTACTTGCTGCTTTTAATCCTGCTTCTATCAATGATTGCAGGAAAGCTCTCCTCCAACACTGCAGGATCCAGTGGTTGATGTCTGACCTGTGCATGTCTCACCCTTTTAAGATCCAGGCAGTACTGTGATTATTTGTGCCTTCCAGTCTGCTCAGTAAATGTTTAGTTGGTGGTCCTGGTTTAGTTCTTTTGCAAAGACATAGTTCTCACTTTTAGTCTATTGATGGCCAACTGCTTAGGCCTAATTCTGGCTCACTACTTACTGCATGCATAATTAAAATTCTCATTGTAGAAATGCATTTTTAACCAATTGCCACTTTAGTCCTGGATCCACCCGGTGCTGGTTGGGGTTCTGTACGTCTGTGTAGGCACACAAGCAGCATTATACCAGGTGCTGCCTCTGGCCCTCACCTGACTCAGCTCCTGGCACAAGTGAGCACATACTGGAAGACCTTCTTAGCCCATTCATGTTCTCTAACTGTGTTCTTCTCACAGTTCTAGTTCAGTTCTGTTCCTGACACAAATGCATTGTTCTTGTTACTGGTGGTAGAGTGGTGGGTTCTGGTGCCCCTGAATTAAAATATCTCTGGAAGCAGCCCGGGACAGTCCAATCACGTGGGCCAGGTCTGAAGAGACAGTCTCCCAAAGGGAAGTAGGAATTTCTGCAGGAAAAGTGATGGTGTGGTTCATTTTGGTAGCCTGGGGAACAAGGTGGAGACCTGAAGTCTAGGGCAAGAAAAATCCCTGCCAATAATGAAGGAATGGAGAAATAATCATCACTGTTTCATACAACACTGGGATGTTAAATGTACATGGACCACTCTTTTATCCAAGGGGAATTTGTCTTTTATATCTGCCTGAGAAATGTGGGCTACAGTGAGAGTGAGCAGAGATTTTGTGTCTCCTCACTGCAGTGTTGCTGGTGGTACGTGCCTAATAGCCATGAGTTTCACTGGTGTACTAAGTCTGAGGTCTCTCTGGCTTTTTTTCAGGAACTCCAGGGTTTGGGAGTTTCGTGTGAATGGTGGCTCTTTTGTGAACACCTGGTATTGCAGATTGGTGCTGGGAACTGCATCACAGAGCTACTAACAGTGTGCAGGGCAAACCACATCAACAGGAATATATTTTCTGCTCTTGCAAAGGGTCCAAACCAATCAGTCCATGCTGAGAAATCACCCCTTGCCAGTCTGTTTCTTCCTTTTATGAACAAAGCCAGGAAGAACACAAAATCAAGACTTGTAACATTGTTTGTAGCTGATTTAATCTTGCTATATGCAATGACAATTGAAGTCAGTTCTGCACCAATTAGTTAATTATTTCCCTGTTAGGGGACTGAAAATGCTGGATTCAAGCTTAAGCAAGTCTTTTGGAGGATTGCAAAGAGGGTTTTGAAACATGAAAAAAAAACTGTTGGCCTCTGTAATCCCAGCAGAGTTTCCTTGGTAAAAGTTAATTTCACTGTGGTGAATCTGTCCTTATATTTTGGCTTCCTTCTATGAGATGAGTTACCTGAGGGAAGGGTCAGTGACCTACTACTGCCAGCTGGAGATCTCCGTTAACTCAAGCATTAAAGATGATTTGTTTTAGAAGTCAAAAGAGGAGAGAGGTTCAAACTCTGTTCCCCTTTCTGATGTGTATGTGACCCGCTGTGCCTGTGCTGGTGTCCATTTCCATTTCAAAAAGCTAAACGCAGTACAACATAGATAAAGTTATTTCATAAACTTGCATGGTCTAGAAGATTAAATACAGCCTCAGAGCTGAGTGGTCCCCAGCTGGGACTGTTCCACCAGCAATGACTGGACCATGTCTGATCTGTTGTATCTCTGGTCACTCTTCAGTGACATAGGGTGAGTTTTTGGGGACATTCTTTGTTGTTAAGAACCACCCCAAAAATCTGAAAAGGCAAACAGGTTGGGTGCATGTAAAGCATTTTCTTTCCCAGTGTTTGCTAAGTATGGGCATCACTTAGTTATGATGTTTCTGTGAGGCTACTTATAGAAGTTTGTTGATGGGGAAACTGAGGCAGAGGCACTGTCTTGCTGGGAGAGGAGTGTTGGTTCCAAATTCAGCTGGGCCCACAGTTACTACAGAGGGCACATGCTCTCTCAGAAATTCTCCTGTGCACCTGCACCATTGTTCCTTGAATCCTGGTTTATGCAGTGTTTTGGGGCAGGGAGAGGAGGCAGCACTCATACCCCCACCTTAACCTGGGTGCAGCTAACCAGGATGGTGCAGCAGGGCTTGGCATGAGGGGCTGGGGGGGCCGTGTGGGTCACCCTGTGCCTGCAGGAGCTCGTGGCTGCAGGGAGAATAGGGTGATCCCGGTGGGGTGGATACACTGCTGTTTTCTTCTCTTTCTGGAATAGTTTTGAAAAAAAAAGAGCAAAATGGGAGATGTTTTGTAGGGGTTGGATCCTGACCTTGGTTTTCTCCTGCCTGCTTCCTAACATCACCCAGCTGGGCAGAGAAGAAAGAGGCATCAAAACCTGGAGGGCTTGAGTGAAATTTGGCCCTCACACACAAAAAAAA